>NC_053023.1:342341807-342576226 GCF_003073215.2 Triticum urartu
GATAATTTTGGCAATGTAATGAAATACTTCTACGACAGCACATGTATGACTATCTTGATTCTGTCATAAAAATTTGTCATGGATGTACATGCATGACAGAAAACACGACCTACTGTGACAAACACGTATCATCACGGAAGTGTATTTTTTGTAGTGATAATGATGTGATTGACTTGACCCATTTCGTTAGCTTAGCACTTGATCATTTAGTTTACTGCTATTGCTTTCTCCATGACTTGTACATGTTCCTATAACTATGAGATTATGCAAGTCCCGAATACCATAAGAACACTTTGTGTGCTACCAAACATCACAACATAACTGGGTGATTATAAAGGTTCTCTGTAGGTGTCTCCGATGGTGTTTGTTGAGTTGGCATAGATCAAGAATAGGATTTGTCACTCCGATTGTCGGAGAGGTATCTCTGGGTCCTCTCGGTAATGCACATCACTATAAGCCTTGCAAGCAATGTGACTAATGAGTTAGTTACGGGACGATGCACTACGGAACGAATAAAGAGACTTGCCGGTATTAAGCTAGGTATTAAGATACCGACGATCGAATCTCGGGCAAGTAACTTACTGATGACAAATGGAACAACGTATATTGTTATGTGGTTTGACCGATAAAGATCTTCGTAGAATATGTAGGAAGCAATATGAGCATCCATGTTCCGCGATTGGTTATTGACCGGAGATGTGTCTCGGTCATGTCTACATAGTTCTCGAACCCGTAGGGTCCGCACGCTTAAAGTTTTGTGACGATCGGAATTATGAGTTTTTGTGTTTTGATGTACCGAAGGTAGTTCGGAGTCCCGGATATGATCACGAACATGACGAGGAGTCTCGAAATGGTCGAGACGTAAAGATCGATATATTGGCCGACTATGTTCAGACACTGGAAGTGTTTCGGGAGGTTTCAGGCATATACCGGAGTACCGAGGGTTTACCGAAAACCCCCGGGGAGTATATTGGGCCTAATGGTCCCTAGTGGGAGAAGAGGAGGGGCGGCCAAGGGCATCCGCGCGCCCCCTCCCCCTCTAGTCCGAGTTGGACAAGGAGGGGGGCGCCCCCTTTCCTTCTCTTCCTCTCTCCCTTCCTTCCCTTCTCCTACTCCTACTAGGAAAGGAGGAGTCCTACTCCCGGTGGGAGTAGGACTCCCCCCTTGGCACGCCCTCCTCCTTGGCCGGCCGCCTCCCCCTAGCTCCTTTACATATGGGGGCACAGGGCACCCCATGGACACAACAATTGATCATTGATCTCTTAGCCGTGTGCAGTGCCCCCCTCCACCATAATCCACCTCGGTTATATCGTAGCGGTGCTTAGGCGAAGCCCTACGTCAGTAGCATCATCATCACCGTCACCACGCTGTCGTGCTGACGAATCTCTTCCCGGAAGCTCTAATGGATCGTGAGCTCGCGGGACGTCACCAAGCTGAACGTGTGCTGAACGTGGAGGTGCCGTACGTTCAGTGCTGAGGATTGGTCGATCGTGAAGACGTACGACTACATCAACCGCATTGTTATAACGCTTCCGCTTACTGTCTACGAGGGTACATAGACAACACTCTCCCCTCTCATTTCTATGCATCACCATGGTCTTGCGTGTGCGTGGGAATTTTTTTGAAATTACTACGTTCCCCAATGGTGGCATCCGAGCCAGGTTTAGGCATAGATGTTATATGCATGAGTAGAACACAAGTGAGTTGTGGGCGATACAAGTCATACTGCTTACCAGCATGTCATACTTTGGTTTGGTGGTATTGTTGGATGAAGCGGCCCGGACCGACATTATGCGTACGCTTACGCGAGACTGGTTCTACCGACATGCTTTGTACACAGGTGGCTGGCGGGTGTCAGTTTCTCCAACTTTAGTTGAACCGAGTGTGGCTACTCCCGGTCCTTGTGAAGGTTAAATCAACACTAACTTGACGAAATATCGTTGTGGTTTTGATGCGTAGGTTAGAACGGTTCTTGCTCAGTCCGTAGCAGCCACGTAAAACTTGCAACAACAAAGTAGAGGACGTCTAACTTGTTTTTGCAGGGCATGTTGTGATGTGATATGGTCAAGACATGATGCTATATTTATTGTATGAGATGATCATGTTTTGCAATGGAGTTATCGGCAACTAGCAGGAGCCATATGGTTGTCGCTTTATTGTATGCAATGCAATCGCCCTGTAATTGCTTTACTTTATCACTAAGCGGTAACGATAGTCGTAGAAGCAATAGTTGGCGAGACGACAACGATGCTACGATGGAGATCAAGGTGTCGCGCCGGTGATGATGGTGATCATGATGGTGCTTTGGAGATGGAGATCAAAGGCACAAGATGATGATGGCCATATCATATTACTTATATTGATTGCATGTGATGTTTATCCTTTATGCATCTTATTTTGCTTTGTTTGACGGTAGCATTATAAGATGACCTCTCACTAAATTTCAAGGTAAAAGTGTTCTCCCTGAGTATGCACCATTGCCAAAGTTTGTCGTGCCGAGACACCACGTGATGATCGGGTGTGATAACCTCAACGTTCATCTACAACGGGTGTAAGACAGTTTTGCACACACAGAATACTCGGGTTAAACTTGACGAGCCTAGCATATGCAGATATGGCCTCGGAACACTGAGACCGAAAGGTCGAGCGTAAATCATATAGTAGATATGATCAACATAGAGATGTTCACCATTGAAAACTACTCCATCTCACGTGATGATTGGTTATGGTTTAGTTCATATGGATCACGTGATCACTTAGATGATTTGAGGGATGTCTATCTAAGTGGGAGTTCTTAAGTAATATGATTAATTGAACTTAAATTTATCATGAACTTAGTACCTGATAGTATTTTGCTTGTCTATGTTATTGTAGATAGATGGCCCTTGTTGTTGTTCCATTCAATTTTAATGCCTTCCTTGAGAAAGCAAAGTTGAAAGACGATGGTAGCAATTACACGGACTGGGTCCGTAACTTGAGGATTATCCTCATTACCGCATAGAAGAATTACGTCCTCGAAGCATCGTTGGGTGCCAGGCCTGCTGCAGATGCTACTGACGATGTTAAGAACGTCTGGCAGAGAAAAGCTGATGACTACTTGATAGTTCAGTGTGACATGCTTTACGGCTTAGAATCGGTACTTCAACGACGTTTTGAACGCCATGAAGCACATGAGATGTTTCAGGAGTTGAAGTTAATATTTCAAGCAAATGCCCGGATTGAGAGATATGAAGTCTCCAATAAGTTCTACAGCTGCAAGATGGAGGAGAATAGTTCTGTCAGTGAACATATACTCAAAATGTCTGGGTATAACAATCACTCGATTCAACTGGGAGTTAATCTTCCGGATGATAGTGTCATTGACAGAATTCTTCAATCACTGCCACCAAGCTACAAGAGCTTCGTGATGAACTATAATATGCGAGGGATGGATAAGACAATTCCCGAGCTCTTCACAATGCTAAAGGCTGCGGAGGTAGAAATCAAGAAGAGCATCAAGTGTTGATGGTCAACAAGACCACCGGTTTCAAGGAAAACGGTAAAGGGAAGAAGAAGGGGAACTTCAAGAAGAACGTCAAACAAGTTGCTGCTCAAGGTAAGAAACCTAAATCTGGACCTAAGCCTAAGACTGAGTGCTTCTACTGCAAACAGACTGGTCACTGGAAGCAGAACTGCCCCAAGTATTTGGCGGATAAGAAGGATGGCAAGGTGAACAAAGGTATATGTGATATACATGTTATTGATGTGTACCTTACTAGAGCTCGCAGTAGCACATGGGTATTTGATACTGGTCCTGTTGCTAATATTTGCAACTCAAAACAGGGACTACGGATTAAGTAAAGACTAGCTAAGGACGAGGTGACGATGCGCGTGGGAAATGGTTCCAAAGTTGATGTAATCGCCGTCGGCACGCTACCTCTACATCTACCTTCGGGATTAGTTTTAGACCTGAATAATTGTTATTTGGTGCTAGCTTTAAGCATGAACATTATATCTGGATCTTGTTTGATGCGAGATGGTTATTCATTTAAATCTGAGAATAATGGTTGTTCTATTTATATGAGTAATATCTTTTATGGTCATGCACCCTTGAAGACTGGTCTATTTGTGTTGAATCTCGATAGTAGTGATACGCATATTCATAATGTTGAAGCCAAAAGATGCAGAGTTGATAATGTTAGTGCAACTTATTTATGGCACTCCCGTTTGGGTCATATTGGTGTAAAGCGCACGAAGAAACTCCATACTGATAGACTTCTGGAATCACTTGATTATGAATCACTTGGTACTTGCGAACCATGCCTCATGGGCAAGATGACTAAAATGCCATTCTCCGGAACAATGGAGCGAGCAACAGATTTATTGGAAATCATACATACTGGTGTATGTGGTCCGATGAATATTGAGGCTCGCGGCGGGTATTGTTATTTTCTCACCTTCACAGATAATTTGAGCAGATATGGGTATATCTACTTAATGAAGAATAAATCTAAAACATTTGAAAAGTTCAAAGAATTTCAGAGTGAAGTGGGAAATCATCGTAACAAGAAAATAAAGTTTCTATGATCTGATCATGGAGGAGAACATTTGAGTTACAAGTTTGGGCTACATTTGAAACAATGTGGAATAGTTTTGCAACTCACGCCACCCGGAACACCACAGCGTCATGGTGTATCCGAACGTTTTAATCGTACTTTAGTAGGTATGGTGCGATCTATGATGTCTCTTACTGATTTACCGCTATCGTTTTCGGGTTATGCTTTAGAGACGACTGCATTCACGTTAAATAGGGCACCATCGAAATCCGTTGAGACGACGCCTTATGAACTATGGTTTGGAAAGAAACCAAAGTTGTCGTTTCTTAAAGTTTGGGGCTGCGATGCTTATGTGAAAAAGCTTCAACCTGATAAGCTCGAACCCAAATCGAAGAAATGTGTCTTCATAGGATGCCCAAAGGAAACTGTTGGGTACACCTTCTATCACAGATCCGAAGGAAAGACATTTGTTGATAAGAATGGATCCTTTCTAGAGAAGGAGTTTCTCTCGAAAGAAGTGAGTGGAAGGAAAGTAGAACTTGATGAGGTAACTATAGCTCTCCCTTATTGGAAAGTAGTTCATCACAGAAACCGGTTCCTGCGACGCCTACACCAATTAGTGAGGAAGCTAATGATATTAATCATGAAACTTCAGATCATGTTACTACCGAACCTCGTAGGTCAACCAGAGTAAGATCCGCTCCCGAGTGGTACGGTAATCCTATTCTGGAGGTCATGTTACTTGACCAAGGCAAACCTACAAACTATGAAGAAGCGATGGTGAGCCCAGATTCCGCAAAATGGCTTGAAGCCATGAAATCTGAGATGGGATCCATGTATGAGAACAAAGTGTGGACTTTGGTTGACTTTCCAGATGATCGGCAAGCCCTAGAAAATAAATGGATCTTCAAGAAGAAGACTGACGCTGATGGTAATGTTACTGTCTACAAAGCTTGACTTGTTGCAAAAGGTTTTCGACAAGTTCAAGGGGTTGACTACGATGAGACTTTCTCACCCATAGCGATGCTTAAGTCTGTCCGAATCATGTTAGCAATTGTCGCATTTTATGATTATGAAATTTGGCAAATGGATGTCAAAACTACATTCCTGAATGGATTTCTGGAAGAAGAGTTGTATATGATGCAATTAGAAGGTTTTGTCAATCCAAAGGGAGCTAACAAAGTGTGCAAGCTCTGGCAATCCATTTCTGGACTGGTGCAAGCCTCACGGAGTTGGAATAAACGTTTTGATAGTGTGATCAAAGCATATGGTTTTATACAGACTTTTGGAGAAGCATGTATTTACAAGAAAGTCAGTGGGAGCTCTATAGCATTTCTAATATTATATGTGGATGACATATTGTTGATTGGAAATGATATAGAATTTCTGGATAGCATAAAAGGATACTTGAAGAAGAGTTTTTCAACGAAAGACCTCAGTGAAGCTGCTTACATATTGGGCATCAAGATCTATAGAGATAGATCAAGACGCTTAATTGGACTTTCACAAAGCACATACCTTGACAAAGTTTTGAAAAAGTTCAAAATGGATCAAGCAAAGAAAGGGTTCTTGCCTGTGTTACAAGGTGTGAAGTTGAGTCAGACTCAATGTCCGACCACTGCAGAAGATAGAGGGAAAATGAAAAGTGTTCCCTATGCTTCAGCCATAGGCTCTATCATGTATGCAATGCTGTGTACCAGACCTGTCGTGTGCCTTGCTATTAGTTTAGCAGGGAGGTACCAAAGTAATCCCAGAGAGGATCACTGGACAGCGGTCAAGAACATCTTGAAGTACCTAAAGAGGACTAAGGATATGTTTCTCGTTTATGGAGGTGACAAAGAGCTCATCGTAAATGGTTACGTCGATGCAAGCTTTGACACTGATCCAGACGATTCTAAATCGCAAACCGGATATGTGTTTATATTAAACGATGGAGCTGTCAGTTGGTGCAATTCTAAACAAAGCATCGTGGCGGGATCTACGTGTGAAGCGGAGTACATAGCTGCTTCGGAAGCAGAAAATAAAGGAGTCTGGATGAAGGAGTTCATATCCGATCTAGGTGTCATACTTAGTGCATCGGGTCCAATGAAAATCTTTTGTGACAATACTGGTGCAATTGCCTTAGCAAAGGAATCCAGATTTCACAAGAGAACCAAGCACATCAAGAGACACTTCAATTCCATCCGGGATCAAGTCCAGGTGGGAGACATAGAGATTTGCAAGATACATACGGATCTGAATGTTGCTGACTCGTTGACTAAGCCTCTTCCACGAGCAAAACATGATCAGCACCAAGACTCCATGGGTGTTAGAATCATTACTATGTAATCTAGATTATTGACTCGAGTGCAAGTGGGAGACTGAAGGAAATATGCCCTAGAGGCAATAATAAATTTATTATCTATTTCCCCATATCATGATAAATGTTTATTATTCATGCTATAATTGTATTAACCGGAAACAAATACATGTGTGAATACATAGACAAACATAGTGTCACTAGTATGCCTCTACTTGACTAGCTCGTTGATCAAAGATGGTTGAGTTTCCTAGCCATAGACATGAGTTGTCATTTGATTAATGATATCACATCAGTAGGAGAATGATGTGATTGACTTGACCCATTTCGTTAGCTTAGCACTTGAACGTTTAGTTTACAGCTATTGCTTTCTCCATGACTTATACATGTTCCTATAACTATGAGATTATGCAACTCCCGAATACCAGAAGAACACTTTGTGTGCTACCAAACGTCACAACGTAACTAGGTGATTATAAAGGTGCTCTACAGGTGTCTCTGATGGTTTTTGTTGAGTTGGTATAGATCAAGAATAGGATTTTTCACTCCGATTGTCGGAGAGGTATCTTTGGGCCCTCTCGGTAATGCACATCACTATAAGCCTTGCAAGCAATGTGACTAATGAGTTAGTTATGGGATGATGCACTATGGAATGAATAAAGAGACTTTCCGGTAACGAGATTGAGCTAGGTATTAAGATACTGACGATTGAATCTTGGGCAAGTAACTTACCAATGACAAAGGGAACAACGTATATTGTTATGTGGTTTGACCGATAAAGATCTTCATAGAATATGTAGGAACCAATATGAGCATCCAGGTTCCGCTATTGGTTATTGACCGGAGACGTGTCTCGGTCATGTCTACATAGTTCTCAAACCCGTAGGGTCTGATGAAGCTATGTACCTAGGGTAGGGTCATGGACCTGACCTACGCATCCTCCCCTAGGACAGCACCCTAAAGCCAAGATCATTCAAAGAGTACCATTATCCACTCGACCATAGGCGTTCCACTCGGAACAATCAATATCACTCGACCGTCGCAGAAGTCACTCGACGAGCAGAAGAGCTAAAGTCACTCTACACGAACAACGGTCGAGCATTTACTTGTAGGCTTCATTGTCATTTGTAGCACCTAAGTGCAGGTGTTACCAGTAACATCTCCATCTTTATGTACCTTAAACCCTTTGTAACTGAGGGCGAGAGGGGTCTGGCAAACTCTATATAAGCCACCCCCTCCTCAGGGACAAGGGTTCGCACCCCCTGTAACTCACACGCATATAATCCAGTCGACCGCCTCCGGGCTCCGAGACGCAGGGCTGTTACTTCCTCCAAGAAGGGCCTGAACTCGTAAAACTCGCGTGTACAACTCCTCCATAGCTAAGATCTTGCCTCTACATCCCTACCCCCCATTCTACTCTCAGACTTAGAACCACGACATTTGGCGCCCACCGTGGGGCCAGTGTCTTAGCGACTTCTTGGAGAAGTTGCGATTTTCCTGATCCCCATCAACATGGTTTCAGGCAGAGGTTTGGCCGAGGGCCGCGAGATCTGTCTCGGCACGCTCGTGTTCATCGCCGACGACTTCGCTTGGCTCCAAGAAGCGCCACTTGACGTCGAGGCGCTCCCCGTCCGCGGGGCAACGCACTTTCGCATGTGCGTCCATGGCGTCCTCCTACGGCAGCCGTCGACTCGGTATCGGTCGGCTCCTGTACTGACCTCCCTCCCTGCAGCCAGCTGGAGCAAGCGTTCCGGTCGATCGAGGATTCAGCGGTGGGTGAGGCATGTGGTGGCTCGCCAGTCGGCCACCCCCAACTCACGGCAATCGAGCCCGACGAAACTCTCTACGGCCTGTTCGACCTGTCGACTAGCTCCATAGAGACTGCATCCAAGTGCGACAGCAGCGACCCCGCGGCAGAAGTTTTGATGGTCAATGGACCACGCAGTCCTCCTGGCTTCACTCGTGGAAATGATGTGCTAGATTTACCATGCCACATCCACACCAAAAAAGATGAAGAGGGTAATTTCATTTACCCGAAGCATACCACTCGACAGTGTCGACTCCTAATCCAGCAATTCCAAGAGAAACAACCAAAGGAAAAGGGGAAGGAATCAGACAAAGTTGAGGATGAGGAGGAGGACGATGATGGTTACCCCCACGTCAATTCCACTCTGATGATTTTCGCTGACATTGAGAGTAAGAGTCGACTGAAAGTCATCAACAGAGAAGTGAACATGGTCGCTCCGGTGACACCCAATTATTTGAAGTGGTTTCAGACTGCCATTACATTCGACCAGTCTGATCACCCAGCGCACATAGCCACCCCTGGGAGGCAAGCGCTGGTGGTCGACCCAGTAGTCGAAGGCACTCGATTGACTAAGGTTCTGATGGATGGTGGCAGTGGTCTGAATATACTATATGCAGAGACGTTGAAAGGAATGGGCATTCCGATGTCCAGACTCAGCGAAAGTAATATGAGTTTCCATGGAGTTATTCCTGTCAAGAAGGCCGTGTCACTCAGTCAGATCGCCCTTGATGTAGTTTTCGGTGATTCCAAGAATTACCGCAAAGAAAAGTTAACATTTGAAGTTGTGGATTTCCAGAGTGCTTATCACGCTATTCTAGGCAGGCAAGCTTATGCACGTTTTATGGCTCGACCATGTTACGTGTACCTCAAATTGAAGATGCCTGGTCCTAAAGGGGTGATCACTATCACTGACAGTCGAAAGAAGGCAGAAGAGTGCTTCCAGAAGGGCTCAAACATCGCCGATGCATAGATGGCAGTAGTGGAGTTGCAAGAGTGTCAAAAAAATGCAGATCCAAGTGATTTGTTGCGAGCTAAGAAGCCTGCCACTGATTCAGCATTCCAGTCGTTTGGTGAAACAAAGCCGATTCATATTCATCCAACGGATCCCAATGCTGCTCCGACTCACATGTCAACAACACAGGACTCCAAATAGGAAGAAGCGCTCATCTAGTTCCTCCGTGAGAACTGGGACATATTTGCATGGAAACCTTCTAACATGCCAGGTGTTCCCAGGTGACTGGCTGAGCATCGTTTGCGAGTCGACCCAAAGGTGAAACCAGTCAAAGAACATCTTCGACGGTCCGCTGTACAAAAGAGGATGGCAATCGGTGAAGAAGTGGCTCGGCTTCTGGCAGCTGAGTTTATCCGAGAGATTTACCACTCCGAGTGGTTAGCTAATGTTGTCATGGTCCCAAAGAAGGACCACTCACTTCGCATGTGCATCGACTTCAAACATATCAATCGGGCCTGCCCGAAAGATCACTTTCCTCTCCCTCACATCGACCAAATATTCGACTCGACTCCAGGGTGTGAGCGTTTGTCCTTTTTGGACGCTTATTCCGGGTATCATCAGATCCGTCTGTATGGACCCGATGAGATAAAAACAGCTTTCATCACCCCATTTGGGTGCTTCTGTTATGTCACTATGCCATTCGGTTTGAAAAATGCCGGAGCCACATTCATGAGGATGATCCAGAAGTGTCCGCTCACTCAAATCAGTCGGAATGTGGAAGCATACATGGATGACATTGTGGTCAAGTCACGAAAAGGTTCCGACCTACTGGCTGACCTTGCTGAAACTTTTACCAACCTCAGAAGGTATGATATCAAGCTTAATCCATCAAAGTGCACGTTTGGAGTTCCACGCGGAAAATTACTCGGTTTTCTCGTTTCCGAATGGGGGATCGACGCTAACCTAGAGAAAGTGGGTGCCATACTCCGGATGAAACGCCTTGTGCGTGTGCATGATGTCCAAAAGCTTACTAGTTGTTTGTGTTGGAAATATGCCCTAGAGGCAATAATAAAATGGTTATTATTATATTTCTTTGTTCATGATAATTGTCTATTGTTCATGCTATAATTGTGTTATCCGGAAATCATAATGCATGTGTGAATACATAGACCACAACACGTCCCTAGTGAGCCTCTAGTTGACTAGCTTGTTGATCAAAAGATGGTCATGGTTTCCTGACTATGGACATTGGATGTCATTGATAAAGGGATCACATCATTAGGAGAATGATGTGATGGACAAGACCCAATCCTAAGCATAGCTCAAAGATCGTATTGTTCATTTGCTGTAGCTTTTCCGAATGTCAAGTATCATTTCCTTAGACCATGAGATTGTGCAACTCCCGGATACCATAGGAGTGCTTTGGGTGTGCCAAACGTCACAACGTAACTGGGTGACTATAAAGGTACACTACAGGTATCTCCGAAAGTGTCTGTTGGGTTGGCATGAATCGAGACTGGGATTTGTCACTCCGTGTGGCGGAGAGGTATCTCTGGGCCCACTCGGTAATGCATCATCATAATGAGCTCAATGTGACCAAGTGGTTGATCACGGGATCATGCATTATGGCACGAGTAAAGTGACTTGCCGGTAACGAGATTGAACAAGGTATTGGGATACCGACGATCGAGTCTCGGGCAAGTAATGTACCGATTGACAAAGGGAATTTTATACGGATTGATTGAATCCTCGACATCGTGGTTCTTCCGATGAGATCATCGTGGAGCATGTGGGAGCCAACATGGGTATACAGATCCCGCTGTTGGTTATTGACCGGAGAGGCGTCTCGGTCATGTCTGCATGTCTCCCGAACCCGTAGGGTCTACACACTTAAGGTTCGGTGACGCTAGGGTTGTAGAGATATTAGTATGCAGTAACCTGAAAGTTGTTCGGAGTCCCGGATGAGATCCCGAATGTCACGAGGAGTTTCGGAATGGTCCGGAGGTAAAGATTTATATATAGGAAGTCAAGTTTCGGCCATCGGGAAGGTTTCGGGGTCTCCGGTATTGTACCGGGACCACCGGAAGGGTCCCGGGGGTCCACCGGGTGGGGCCACCTATCCCGGAGGGCCCCATGGGCTGAAGGGGGGGCGCACCAGAGCTCCCACTCACTTTCTTGTAAATGAAGGCTTGTCCATAAGTCTGCGTAAACCCAAATGCTTTGATCATCTCATCAAAACGAATGTTCCAACTTCGAGATGCTTGCACCAGCCCATAAATCGAGCGTTGGAGCTTGCATACCCTGTCAGCATTCTTAGGATCGACAAAACCTTCCGGCTGCATCATATACAATTCTTCCTTAAGGAAACCATTAAGGAATGCCGCTTTGACGTCCATTTGCCATATCTCATAATCATAGAATGCGGCAATTGCTAACATGATTCGGACGGACTTCAGCTTCACTACGGGTGAGAAAGTCTCATCGTAGTCAACCCCTTGAACTTGTCGATAACCCTTAGCGACAAGCCGAGCTTTATAGATGGTCACATTACCATCCACATCTGTCTTCTTCTTAAAGATCCATTTATTTTCTATGGCTCGCCGATCAACGGGCAAGTCAGTCAAAGTCCATACTTCGTTTTCATACATGGATCCTATCTCGGATTTCATGGCTTCCAGCCATTTGTCGGAATCCGGGCCCGCCATCGCTTCTTCATAGTTCGAAGGTTCACCGTTGTCTAACAGCATGATTTCCAAGACAGGGTTGCCGTACCACTCTGGTGCGGAACGTGTCCTCGTGGACCTACGAAGTTCAGTAGCAACTTGATCTGAAGTTTCATGATCATCATCATCAACAACTTCCTCTCTAGTCGGTGCAGGCACCTCAGGAACATTTTCTTGAGCTGCGCCACTCACCGGTTCAAGAGGTAATACTTCATCAAGTTCTACTTTCCTCCCACTTATTTCTTTCGAGAGAAACTCTTTCTCTAGAAAGGACCCATTCTTGGCAACAAAGAACTTGCCTTCGGATCTGAGGTAGAAGGTATACCCAATAGTTTATTTAGGGTATCCTATGAAGACGCATTTTTCCGATTTGGGTTCGAGCTTTTCAGGTTGAAGTTTCTTGACATAAGCATCGCATCCCCAAACTTTTAGAAACAACAGCTTAGGTTTCTTCCCAAACCATAATTCATACGGTGTCGTCTCAACGGATTTAGACGGAGCCCTATTTAAAGTGAATGCGGCAGTCTCTAAAGCATAGCCCCAAAATGACAGCGGTAAATCGGTAAGAGACATCATAGATCGCACCATATCTAATAGAGTGCGATTATGACGTTTGGACACACCATTACGCTGAGGTGTTCCAGGCGGCGTGAGTTGTGAAACTATTCCACATTTTCTTAAGTGTGTGCAAAATTTGTGACTCAAGTATTCTCCCCCACGATCTGATCGCAAGAACTTGATTTTTCTGTCACGTTGATTCTCAACCTCACTCTGGAATTCCTTGAACTTTTCAAAGGTCTCAGACTTGTGTTTCATTAAGTAGACATACCCATATCTACTCAAGTCATCAGTGAGGGTGAGAACATAACGATAGCCACCGCGAGCCTCAACACTCATTGGACCGCACACATCAGTATGTATGATTTCCAATAAGTTGGTTGCTCGCTCCATTGTTCCTGAGAACGGAGTCTTGGTCATTTTACCCATGAGGCATGGTTCGCATGTGTCAAATGATTCGTAATCAAGAGACTCTAAAAGTCCATCTGCATGGAGCTTCTTCATGCGTTTGACACCTATGTGACCAAGGCGGCAGTGCCACAAGTATGTGGGACTATCATTATCAACCTTACATCTTTTGGTATTCACACTATGAATATGTGTAACATTACGCTCGAGATTCATTAAGAATAAACCATTCACCATCAAAGCATGACCATAAAACATATCTCTCATATAAATAGAACAACCATTATTCTCGGATTTAAATGAGTAGCCATCTTGAATTAAACGATATCCTGATACAATGTTCATGCTCAAAGCTGGCACTAAATTACAATTATTGAGGTTTAAAACTAATCCCGTAGGTAAATGTAGAGGCAACGTGCCGACGGCGATCACATCGACCTTGGAACCATTCCCGATGCGCATCGTCACCTCGTCCTTCGCCAGTCTCCGTTTATTCCGCAGCTCCTGCTTTGAGTTACAAATGTGAGCAACCGCACCGGTATCAAATACCCAGGAGCTACTACGAGTACTGGTAAGGTACACATCAATTACATGTATATCACATATACCTTTAGTGTTGCCGGCCTTCTTGTCCGCTAGTATTTGGGGCAGTTCCGCTTCCAGTGACCACTTCCCTTGCAATAAAAACACTCAGTCTCGGGCTTGGGTCCATTCTTTGGCTTCTTCCCGGCAGCTTGCTTACCGGGCGCGGCAACTCCCTTGCCGTCCTTCTTGAAGTTCTTTCTACCCTTGCCTTTCTTGAACTTAGTGGTTTTATTCACCATCAACACTTGATGTTCCTTTTTGATTTCCACCTCCGCTGATTTCAGCATTGAATATACCTCAGGAATGGTCTTTTCCATCCCCTGCATATTGAAGTTCATCACAAAGCTCTTGTAGCTCGGTGGAAGCGACTGAAGGATTCTGTCAATGACCGCGTCATCCGGGAGATTAACTCCCAGCTGAGTCAAGCGGTTATGCAACCCAGACATTCTGAGTATGTGCTCACTGACAGAACTATTTTCCTCCATCTTACAGCTGAAGAACTTGTCGGAGACTTCATATATCTCGACCTGGGCATGAGCTTGGAAAACCATTTTCAGCTCTTCGAACATCTCATATGCTCCGTGTCTCTCAAAACGCTTTTGGAGCCCCGGTTCTAAGCTGTAAAGCATGCCGCACTGAACGAGGGAATAATCATCAGCACGTGACTGCCAAGCGTTCATAATGTCTTGGTTCTCTGGGACAGGTGCGTCACCTAGCGGTGCTTCTAGGACATAATCTTTCTTGGCAGCTATGAGGATGATCCTCAGGTTCCGGACCCAGTCCGTATAGTTGCTGCCATCGTCTTTCAGCTTGGTTTTCTCTAGGAACGCGTTGAAGTTGAGGACAACATGGGCCATTTGATCTAAAAGACATATTGTAAAGATTTTAGACTAAGTTCATGATAATTAAGTTCATCTAATCAAATTATTCAATGAACTCCCACTCAGATAGACATCCCTCCAGTCACCTAAGTGAAACATGATTCGAGTTGACTAGGCCGTGTCCGATCATCACGTGAGACGGACTAGCCAACATCGGTGAACATCTCCATGTTGATCGTATCTTCTATACGACTCATGCTCGACCTTTCGGTCCTCCGTGTTCCGAGGCCATGTCTGTACATGCTAGGCTCGTCAAGTCAACCTAAGTGTATTGCGTGTGTAAATCTGGCTTACACCCGTTGTATTCGAACATTAGAATCTATCACACCCGATCATCACGTGGTCCTTCGAAACAACGAACCTTCGCAACGATGCACAGTTAGGGGGAACACTTTCTTGAAATTAATTCGAGGGATCATCTTATTTAAGCTACCGTCGTTCTAAGCAAATAAGATGTAAAACATGATAAACATCACATGCAATCAAATAGTGACATGATATGGCCAATATCATTTCGCTCCTTATGATCTCCATCTTCGGGGTGCCATGATCATCGTCGTCACCGGCATGACACCATGATCTCCATCATCATGATCTCCATCATCATGATCTCCATCATCGTGTCTTCATGAAGTTGTCACGTCAACTATTACTTCTACTACTATGGCTAACGCTTTAGCAATAAAGTAAAGTAATTACATGACGTTTATGTTGACACGCGGGTCATAAATAAATTAAGACAACTCATGTGGCTCCTACCGGTTGTCATACTCATCGACATGCAAGTCGTGATTCCTATTACAAGAACATGATCATCTCATACATCACATATATCATTCATCACAACTTTTGGCCATATCACATCACAAAGCACTTGCTGCAAAAACAAGTTAGATGTCCTCTAATTGTTGTTGCAAGTTTTTACGTGGCTGCTATAGGTTTCTAGCAAGAACGTTTCTTACCTACGCCAAAACCACAATGTGAATTGCCAATTTCTATTTACCCTTCATAAGGACCCTGTTCATCGAATCCGATCCGACTAGAGTGGGAGAGACAGACACCCGCTAGCCACCTTATGCAACTAGTGCATGGCAGTCGGTGGAACCGGTCTCACGTAAGCGTACGTGTAAGGTTGGTCCGGGCCTCTTCATCCCACAATACCGCCGAATCAAGATAAGACTAGTAACGGCAATATAATGGACAATATCGATGCCCACAACTACTTTTTGTTCTACTCGTGCATAGAAACTATGCATAGACCTAGCTCATGATGCCACTGTTGGGGAACGTAGCAGAATTTTAAAATTTTCTACGCATCACCAAGATCAATCTATGGAGTCATCTAGCAATGAGGGAGAGAGGAGTGCATCTACATACCCTTGTAGATCGTGTGCGGAAGCGTTCAAGAGAACGGGGTTGATGGAGTCGTACTCGACGTGATCCAAATCACCGATGACCTAGTGCCGAATGGACGGCATCTCCGCGTTCAACACACGTACGGTTGGGAAGACGTCTCCTCCTTCTTGATCCAGCAAGGGGGAAGGAGAGGTTGATGAAGATCCAGCAACACGACGGCGTGGTGGTGGATGCAGCAGGATCCCGGCAGGGCTTCGCCAAGCGCAAGTGGGGAGGAGAGGTGTTACGGAGGGAGAGGGAGGCGCCAAAAGCAAGGGGTGTGCGGCTGCCCTCCCTCCCCCCTTCTTTATATAGGGGCCTTGGGGGGCGCCGGCCCTAGGAGATGGATCTCCAAGGGGGCGGCGGCCAAGGGGTGGCTTCCCCCCCCCAAGCCAAGTGGGGGGCGTCCCCACCCCTAGGGTTTCCCAACCCTAGGCGCAGGGGACGCCCAAGGGGGGCGCACCAGCCCACCAGGGGCTGGTTCCCCTCCAACTTCATCCCATGGGGCCCTCCGGGATAGGTGGCCCCACCCGGTGGACCCCCGAGACCCTTCCGGTGGTCCCGGTACAATACCGGAGACCCCGAAACCTTCCCGATGGCCGAAACTTGAGTTCCTATATATAAATATTTACCTCCGGACCATTCCAGAACTCCTCGTGACGTCCAGGATCTCATACGGGGCTCCGAACAACTTTCGGGTTACTGCATACTAATATCTCTACAACCCTAGCGTCACCGAACCTTAAGTGTGTAGACCCTACGGGTTCGGGAGACATGCAGACATGACCGAGACGCCTCTCCGGTCAATAACCAACAGCGGGATATGGATACCCATGTTGGCTCCCACATGCTCCACGATGATCTCATCGAAAGAACCACGATGTCGAGGATTCAATCAATCCGTATACAATTCCCTTTGTCAATCGGTACGTACTTGGGCCTCCCCTGCGCCTAGGTTTGGGAAACCCTAGGGGTGGGGGCGCCCCCCACTTGGCTTGGGGGGGAAGCCACCCCTTGGCTGCCGCCCCCTTGGAGATCCATCTCCTAGGGCCGGCGCCCCCCAAAGGCCCCTATATAAAGAAGGGGGAGGGAGGGAAGCCGCACACCCCTTGCTTTTGGCGCCTCCCTCTCCCTCCGTAACACCTCTCCTCCCCGCTTGCGCTTGGCGAAGCCCTGCCGGGATCCTGCTGCATCCACCACCACGCCGTCGTGCTGCTGGATCTTCATCAACCTCTCCTTCCCCCTTGCTGGATCAAGGAGGAGACGTCTTCCCAACCGTACGTGTGTTGAACGCGGAGATGCCGTCCATTCGGCACTAGGTCATCGGTGATTTGGATCACGTCGAGTACGACTCCATCAACCCTGTTCTCTTGAACGCTTCCGTACGCGATCTACAAGGGTATGTAAATGCACTCCTCTCTCCCTCATTGCTAGATGACTCCATAGATTGATCTTGGTGATGTGTAGAAAATTTTAAAATTCTGCTACGTTCCCCAACAGTTTGGCCGCCCTAAGTCGATTCATTTCTTGCCTCGGTGAAAAGGCACTGCCTCTTTACCGACTGATGAAGAAGTCATATAAGTTCGAGTGGACTCCTGAAGCTGATGCAGCATTTGCAGAGCTCAAAGCCCTGCTTTCCACCCAGCCTGTGCTTGCTGCTCCAATCAGCAAAGAGCCTTTAGTGCTTTACATTGCAGCCACTGGACAAGTCGTCAATACAGTACTTATGGTCAAGCGGGAAGAGGAAGGAAAAGCTTACAAAGTTCAGCGCCCAGTATACTATGTCTCTGAAGTTTTGACTCCACATTATCAGAAGCTTGTTTATGGGATTTATATGACCACGAAGAAGGTTGCACATTACTTCTCTGATCACTCCATTACAGTCGTCAGCGACGCTCCATTATCAGAGATTCTGAACAATAGAGATGCAACTGGTTGAGTGGCAAAGTGGGCGATTGAACTCCTTCCCTTAGATATCTAGTTCGAGGCAAAGAAAGCTATCAAGTCCCAAGCAATAGCAAATTTCCTCACCGAGTGGATTGAACAACAACTACCGAATCAAGTTCACTCGGAGCACTGGACCATGTTCTTTGATGGTTCCAAGATGCTGAATGGTTCCGGTGCTGGGGTGGTAATGGTATCCCCCCGAGGAGACAAGCTCAGATATGTCCTCCAGATTCACTTTGATTCCTCCAATAACGAAGCAGAATATGAAGCACTCTTGTGTGGGTTGCGTATGGCCATCTCACTCGGCGTCCGTCACCTCATGGTCTATGGCGGCTCAGATTTGGTAGTCAATCAAGTGATGAAGGAGTGGGACGTCAGAAGCCCAGCCATGACTGATTACTGGAACGCGGTGAGGAAGTTGGAAAAGAAGTTTGAGGGGTTAGATCTCCATCATGTACCCCGACTGAAAAATCAAGCAGCAGATGATTTAGCAAAGATCCAAGAGAGAAGCTATTCCCAGTAATGTGTTCCTGGAGCATATTCATGCACCTTCAGTTCAAGAAGATCCCTTCGCTAAAGAGCCCCCGCAACCTAGGAGTGCCACAGATCCGACTGAAGTCGAGGTCCCAGCCGTGGTCGACTTGATCATGGAGGTGTTGGTCATCACTCCCGACTGGACAGTGCCATACATTGCATATATCCTTAGGAAAGAGCTCCCAGAGGATGAAGAAGAGGCTCGACAGATCGTCCGTCGATCCAAGGCCTTTACTGTAATAAGAGGGCAACTGTTAAGAGAAAGTGCAACTGGTGTCAGCCAGAAATGCATAACACCAAAAGAAGGCGAGTGATCCTCCACGACATCCATTCGGGGACCTATGGTCACCATGCGTCCTCTCGGACCATCGTGGCTAAAGCATACTGAGCTGGATTTTATTGGCCACGAGCAAATGACATGGCGAACGATATAGTCGACAGATGTGAAGGCTGCCAGTTCTACTCCCACTAGTAGAAAAAGGGTCTAATGTGAGACACATTAGTGTGGGTTTGAAGTTGGCCCGACACCAAAGGCACCATATGCATTAGTACCGATTCGTGTTGAGCATTTAGTACCGGTTCGTGCCACGAACCGGTACTAAAGGGATAGTGGCAGGCTGGCGTCAAGCCGGGTCCCCACGAGCCCCTTTAGTACCGGTTTGTGTCTTTAGTACCGGTTTGTGACACAAACCGGTACTAAAGGTCTAACCTATAGTACCGGTTCGTGCCACGAACCCACACTAAAGGGGACAAGCCTTTAGTGTGGGTTCGTGCCACGAACCCACACTAAACGGGGCAATTTTCAAACTCTACCCCCCCCCCCCCGTGTATCGCCATTTCAGTTTTGAAAAAATCAAAATAAAATGATAAAAAATCAAAAAATAAAATCCTTCCAGAGGTAGTTATATTACTACATCTACTAGTTAGGAAAATTTGAAAACTTAAATTTGGACATGTTTTGCAAAAAGTGTAGGGAAAATGTAAAATGGTTATAACTTTTGCATACGATGTCAGAAAAAACATATAATATATCAAAAAATTCAACACAAAAATCCGCATCCGATGGAGACCGCCTACGGCCTGTTTGCAATTTTTTAGAAACCTCAAATTCCAAAAGGAAAAAAAGATATGGTCAAATTTCAGTTTTTTTAAAAAAAATTGGTTAAATCTGGTCAAACTACTTATTCAAGAAGTATTAATGTTACTACATAATTATTCAAGAATATTAGTGTTACTAAATAATTATTTCATTTTTTTGAATTTTGGTCAAATCTGGTCAAACTGTGGTCAAACTATGGTCAAACTTATTCAAGAAATATTAGTGTTACTAAATAATTACTGTTTTTTAGAATAATAGTTTCAAACTCAAACGGTGAAACGTGTGACCTAATGCTCAAGCTAAACTGCTGAGGGTTAATAGGATTGACAGCTTACATTTGTCAGGAAAACAACAAGTGCAGACTTGGAATGTAGGGGGAATAGAACTCCGAAGTTAAGCGTGCTCAGGCTGGGGGAGTGAGAGGATGGGTGACCGGCCGGGAAGTTACGCGATTTGGAATGAGTGATCCACACTTGAGCAGTTAAGAGAGGTGATTAGAGACTAAATCATCAAATAATTTAGAAAAATCAAAAATAAAAAAATTCCAAAATTTTCAAAAAAAATTCAAAAAAAAAATCTTTAGTACCGGTTGGGCGCGAGCTCATGCCACGTGGTGGCACTTTAGCGCCGGTTCGTGCCGAACCGGTACTAAAGGGGGGGGCCTTTAATGCCCACCCTTTAGTGCCAGTTATGGAACCAGCACTAAAGGCCCTTACGAACCGGTTTTAAAGCTCCATTTTCTACTAGTTTCCAATATGTTGCACAAACCTGCATCAGCCCTTAAGACCATTCCACTCGTCTGGCCCTTTGTTGTTTGGGGATTGGACATGGTTGGTCCACTGAGGACTAGTAGGAGCAGCTTCACTCATGTGCTTGTAGCAGTCGACAAGTTTACCAAATGGATCGAAGCCAAGCCTATTAAGAATCTTGAAGCTAGTACTGCTGTCAGCTTCATCAGAGAGTTGATTTTCAGATATGGGGTTCCGCACAGCATCATCACTGACAACGGATCGAACTTCGATTCTGATGAGTTCAGAACCTTCTGCGCCTCACAAGGCACACGAGTCGACTATACTTCAGTCGCCCATCCCCAGTCGAATGGACAAGCAAAAAGAGCAAATGGCCTGATTCTCAAAGGACTGAAACCCCAACTGATGCGAGATCTCAAGCACGTAGCGGGTGCCTGGGTTGATGAACTTCCATCAGTTCTCTGGGGATTGAGGACAACTCCCAGTCGGTCGACTGGCCAAACTCCATTCTTCTTGGTCTATGGGGCTAAAGCTGTTCTACCAAGTGACTTGCTTCATAATGCACCACGAGTTGAGCTCTTCTCTGAACATGAAGCAGAACAAGCTCGGCAAGACGCAGTCGACCTCCTAGAGGAGGAAAGAGAGATGGCCTTGATCTGGTCGACCATTTATCAGCAAGACTATCGTCGATTCCACGCTAGACACGTGTAGGGTCGAGCCTTTCAAGAGGGAGACTTGGTTCTTAGAGTGGATCAGCAAAAACCACACAAGCTCGCCCCAGCTTGGGAAGGTCCCTTCATTGTCACCAGAGTGCTCCACAATGGAGCATACCACCTTTACAGTGTCAAGCATAAGAAGGACGAGCCACAGGCTTGGAATGCGGAGCTGCTCCGCCCCTTTTATACTTAAGTACTCGTTCGAATAAAATGTAATAAGAAATACCTTTGTAATTTGTTTATCAAAGACAAGAGCTTTACAGTCCTCTTGAACGGTTGTTGTTGCTTTTATTTGCGTCTGAAATCCCCCAGTGGGTGACTTAGCTGCGAATCCGTTTCGCCTAAGTTCGAAAGAAAATCCTACCGAGTGGTGAGCAAGCCTCTCACTCGGGGGCTTAGCTGCAGTCCAGTACTCGCCTAAGTTTGTAAAATCCTACCGAGTGGCGAGCAACCCTCTCACTCGGGGGCTTAGCTGCAGTCCAGTACTCGCCTAAGTTAGTAAAATCCTTCCAAGTGGTGAGCAACCCTCTCACTCGGGGGCTTAGCTGCAGTCCAATACTCGCCTAAGTTTGTAAAATCCTACCGAGTGGTGAGAAACCCTCTCACTCGGGGGCTTAGCTGCAGTCCAGTACTCGCCTAAGTTTGTGAAATCCTACCGAGTGGTGAGCAACCCTCTCACTCGGGGGCTTAGCTGTAGTCCAGTACTCGCATAAGTTTGTAAAATCCTACCGAGTGGTGAGCAACCCTCTCACTCGGGGGATTAGTTGTAGTCCAGTACCCGCCTAAGTTAGTAAAATCCTACCGAGTGGTGAGCAACCCTCTCACTCGGTGGCTTAGCTGCAGTCCAGTACTCGCCTAAGTTTGTAAAATCCTACCGAGTGGTCAGCAACCCTCTCACTCGGGGGCTTAGCTGTAGTCCAGTACTCGCCTACGTTTATAAAATCCTACCGAGTGGTGAGCAACCCTCTCACTCGGGGGCTTAGCTGTAGTCTAGTACTCGCCTAAGTTTTTGAAATCCTGCCGAGTGGTGAGCAACCCTCCCACTCGAGGGCTTAGCTGCAGTCCAGTACTCGCCTAAGTTTAAAAAAATCCTACCAAGTGGTGAGCAACCCTCCCACTCGGAGGCCTAGCTGCAGTCCAGTACTCGCCTAAGGTTTAAAGTCTATCCCCATCCGCAAGAACGACGAGGTGCAGGTCGACCGCGACTCTCTTCTCCGAGCTACACCAAAAGTACAACGTACGTTCCATCCCCATCCGCAAGAACGACGAGGTGCAGGTCGACCGCGGCCCTCTTCTCCGAGCTACGCCACAAGTACAATGTACGCTCCATCCCTATCCGTGAGGACGACGAGGTGCAGGTCGACTGCGACCTCTTTCTCCGAGCTACGCCACAAATACGACGTGTGCCCCATCCCTGTCCGCAAGGACCACGAGGCGCAAGTCGATTGAACTCTCCACTTCAGGGCTACATCCCAAAGAGAAAATTCCATGCGAAGGCAAATGCAAACATATTCAGAAATAAACCAAGTTCAGATAGATCCTAAAAATTCCAGGCGACGGATCAAAAGTATTCAAGCATCAAGCCCGAAGGAGTTTAATGGTTACAGCAACCACTCGGCATCCCGAGGCAAATTTAAGGCAAGTTTAAATCTCAAAGTCTGTTCATTCGGTAGGAGGAGGGCTGGCAGGTTCAACGAATTCGTCCAAGTCGATTCCATCTGCAATCTGAGTGGCGGCATCTATGAAAGTTTCCATAAGGGACTGGAAATCATGCCTTTTGGTGTTGGCGACCTTGATCGCCGCCAGCTTGTCTTCACAAGCTTCCTTGCAGTGGACGC
This sequence comes from Triticum urartu, assembly GCF_003073215.2. Lineage (NCBI taxonomy): Eukaryota > Viridiplantae > Streptophyta > Magnoliopsida > Poales > Poaceae > Triticum > Triticum urartu. The sequence continues at coordinate 342,364,834 of NC_053023.1, forward strand.
TTACCAAGGACAACGCCACGTCAGCACCACACCGGGCAGATGACTTCTTCCATTCTTGCACTCGACCTAGGACCTCGTTGAGGCGAGCCAACAGAGACTCGAGGTCATTTTGAAGTGTCGCCCTTGGCCAGAGTGATGAGTCGATCCGTGAAACTGCCACCTTCAGACGAGCGAGGTAACTTGTCACACTGGCGACACGAGATTCCAGTCGAAGCACATTCATGGCAGCCTCGTCGCCGACTCGAGAAGCAATAGGGTCCAAGTCCGTCTCGATCCGTCCAGTTTCATCGTCAAAGTTTTGGCAGAATTCTGCAGTCAAAGAGTTAGTGAGTCGATTGGACAGGATTAACTCGCAAACAGTAAAGTAGTCGGATTAAAAGGAGTACCTTCCAGCATAAGATAGAGCTTCTTGGCAAGAGTTCTCAGATAAGCTTCCACGTCATTTCTCTTGCGAGTCACGGATTCCAGCTTCTCATTCAGATCCATCTTATCCTTCCTCAGACGAGTTACCTCTCGGTTGGATTCAGTGAGAGAGGACTTCAGCTTGCTTACTTCTTCTTCCAGCACTCTGACCGAAGCCAGATTCTGGTTTGCAAGGGCAATCTTATCTTGAGCCTCCTTCTGCGCAGCTACAAGGTCCAAGTCTTTCTTTTCCAGAGCCAACCTCATTTTCTCTGCAAAATAAGCAATCGGATCAAGCAAGAGATCGAAAAATATTTTAAAAGGACAATCAACGTGAACAGTCGACAGGCAGTTACCTTCCATACCAGCAGCTTCATCTTGAGCTTTCTTCAACTTCTGTTGGGCCAGATCCAAGTCAAGGTTAAGTTTCCTCTGCTTCTCCTCAAATTCGGCGAACATAGAAATGAGAGTACAAGATTTCTGCAGAAGGCAAAAGACATGTCAATCGACAAGATCAAAGATTATTTACTTCCGAGTGAATAAAACTTAAAAGTTTGCTCAGACCCCAGCCGACTGCCCGCAGTCGACCGCGGTCTCGGGGACTACGCCCAGCGGGTGCACTTGGCGTGCCCCCACTGATTCAGACCCCACTCGACCGGTCCACCCGGGTCGAGTTAAAAAAAGGAAGAGAGAAGAAAGAGAAAAGAACTATTCAGACCCCGGCCGACTGCCAGCAGTCGACTACGGTCTCGGGGACTACACCCAGTGGGTGCACTTGACGTGCCCCCACTGGTTCAGATCCCACTCGACCGGTCAGCCCGGGTCGAGTGGAAGAAAAGAAAGTAAAAAAGTACTCAGACCCCAGTCGACTGCCCGCAGTCGACTGCGGTCTCGGGGACTACACCCAGTGGGTGCACTTAGCATGCCCCCACCGGTTCAGATCCCACTTGCCCAGGCCGAGTGGAAGAGCGCAAATACCAAAGACAACAAAACACCCAGTGGGTGTACAGATTCGACGCAAAACAATAAGAGATTGTATGAAAGAAAATATTTCAGGTAGCATATCCTAATAGAACAAGGTCAGTCGAAAGCCAACTTACCTGGACATTGGCTCGAAGAGCCGCGCTAGCATCGTAAGCAGCCTGGATGTTCTCGTGCACCGTCTTCATCCACTCCATCATCACGTTAGCCTAACGGATAGCCTCCGCAGCGGCATCCGACTGGCTTTCCGAAACATGATAGTTGGTGAAGAAAGGGGCAGACGACCCAGATGCAGCAGCTTGGAGCTCCGAGACATGGGGTTGGGTGGCTGAAGGAAACACTGGTACAATCGACGGTGCAGGGCGCTCACTCGACAATGGGACAGCAAAAGTTACAGAGGCCCCACCGGCATCTTCAGGTTGTTGAACAGTTGGTTCCGTCGTCAGCCCCGGCTGAGTTGTCTTGCCAGCCGCTACTTTTTTGTTCTTTCTGGGCCTCGGGGCCACATCTTCATCATCATCCGAAAGCTTGATAACGTTGGGTGGGGCTACAAATAAATCAGTCGACCCCAAGTGAATCGCCAAAATTTGATCGACCAAATAATCATGAACAAGATCACGGGAATTTTACCTGGGTTGGAGGTAACCGCATCTTCCATTTCCTCGTCTCGGTATTGGCGGGAAGAAGTTCCAGAGGTAGCAGCACTGCAAATGTCAACTTTTAGTCGGTTATGTTCTGTTGCTCGAGTCGACCAAAAGATCGGGTCAGATGATTACCCGGAGATGGTGGGAATGGTCACTTTGATTCTGGGCAAAGCCTTCGGTGGTTTGGAGATGTGACCTTCGATAGTTTCGGCGCAGGAGGCGGCGGAGTCTTGAGCTGTTTCGGTCCCTTCTCAGTCGGCACCAGAGAAGACGTCCAAGGGCACTTTGAAGACTGCCCGGTCGGTGCGGCCACCAGATCAGGGGTGTTTTCCGGGTCGTGAACGTGCTTGGACCTCCTTTCTCTATGAGGAGGCGAGTCGGCCTCTTCTTCGTCACTCGGGTCGTCGCTCTCCTCGTCCTCCTCTACATCCGAGTGACACTCGCCACTCTCGCCCCCGCTCGCCCCTTCCTCAACATTTTGCTCCTGCACTCCATTGGGCATCGAGTACATATCAATAAGAGCCTGAAAAGACAATGAACAAAAGAAATACAGTCGACCATCAACAAGATGTTACATAGTGAATCAAGAAGATACTCGACAAAGCAGAATCGTACCTGTTCCGGCTGGCGCAAATGGTCGAATGGAACCACCCTCCTGGACCCTCGGGGATTATCCTTGTTGCCGGTAATACCTCTCAGCCACTTCTCCACTGTGTCCTCGCTAACATCCTCTGGGTGGATCCGAGTGGAATCCTCGAGTCCCGAGTACATCCACATCGGATGGTCACGGGCTTGGAGTGGTTGGATGCGTCGACTGAGGAAGACCTCCAGCAGGTCCATACCAATCACTCCGTCGCAGACAAGTTGGATGACCTGCTCGACCAACACCTTCGCCTGTGCCTTCTCTTCCGGGGTCACTCTCAAGGAGGAGGGCTTCTCCACTCGAGCCATGGAAAAGGGGGGAAGTCTAGTCGACTGACCCGGGGTCGGCTGGTCCTTGCAGTAAAACCAGGTCGACTGCCAGCCCTGGACCAAGTCGGGAAGGATCATAGCTGGGAAGGTGCTCTTGTTCCTCATTTGGATTCCAAGGCCCCCGCACATCTGTATCACATGCGTCCTCTCGTCACTCGGGTTGGCCTTCTTGATCGTCTGGGAGCGACATGTGAATATGTGCTTGAAGAGACCCTAGTGTGGTCGGCAGCCCAAGAAATTCTCGCACATGGACACGAAAGCAGCAAGGTACACGATGGTGTTTGGAGTAAAGTGGTGGAGTTGAGCCCCGAAGAAGTTCAAGAAACCACGAAAGAAAGGGTGGGGAGGCAAAAAAACCGCGGTCGACATGAGTGGCGAGGAGGACGCACTCACCCTCCTATGACTGCACCTCGGTCTCGTTCCCCGGGAGCCGCGCCGACTGGTGAGGGATCAGTCCCCCCTCAACCAGGTCGTCGATGTCGTCTTGACTGATTGTCGAGCGGATCCAGTCGCCCTGGATCCAGCCAGGCGACAGGCCGGATCCGCCCCGGCTGGTCTTCTTCCCTTTCGCCTTCACCGTTGCCTTCTTCGCACGCTCCAACGTCACCATCTTCTTGTTCCCCATGGCAGCGGATCGAGTCCGAGCGGAGCTACGGCGCCGAGAGCAGAAGCAGGTGCGGCAGAGAAATCCGAGGAAGAGCAAGGGGAATGAGGGTGCACTGTTCAAAAGCCCTGGTCCGGTGCCTTATATAAGGTCACTTCCGAGTGACTGACTTGTAGGCCCGGACGATCTTATCAAATCCTGCAACAGTCACGCGTGCGATACGTGGCAAAAAAGGTGGCGCGGGGATCGAGGCGACCTGCCTAATCCGTCTCTATTACCGTGGCCTCCCCCGCCCGACGCGCTTCCCAAAATTCGAACCCCGTGAAATCCGCAGACGGCAGAACAACCCGCCAGACGGAAGATTTGTTCCATATCAACACTCGAAACTTAACAACGAAAGTTCACTCGACAAAACCAAGAATGGATCAAGGCGACTGAACAGCAGTTGAAGCCATCATGAAGGTTTATTCGACCTCTGGGCGAGATATTCTCAAAGCACAAAAGCTGAATCGGAGGGGTTATCAACTCCTTCTCCACTCGAACCCTGAACCATTCGGGGGCTAATGATGAAGCTATGTACCTAGGGTAGGGTCATGGACCTGACCTAGGCATCCTCCCCTAGGACAGCACCCTAAAGCCAGGATCATTCAAAGAGTACCATTATCCACTCGACCATAGACGTTCCACTCGGAACAATCAATATCACTCGACCGTCGCAGAAGTCACTCGACAAGCAGAAGAGCTAAAGTCACTCTACACGAACAACGGTCGAGCATTTACTTGTAGGCTTAATTGTCATTTATAGCACCTAAATACAGGCGTTACCAGTAATGTCTCCATCTTTATGTACCTTAAACCCTTTGTAACTGAGGGTGAGAGGGGTTTGGCAAACTCTATATAAGCCACCCCCTCCTCAGGGACAAGGGTTCGCACCCCCTGTAACTCACACGCATATAATCCAGTCGACCGCCTCCGGGCTCCGAGACGTAGGGCTGTTACTTCCTCCGAGAAGGGCCCGAACTCGTAATACTCGCGTGTACAACTCCTCCATAGCTAAGGTCTTGCCTCTACATCCCTACCCCCACTCTACTGTCATATTAGAACCACGACAGGGTCCGCATGCTTAAAGTTCTGTGACGATCGGTATTATGAGTTTTTGTGTTTTGATGTACCGAAGGTAGTTCAGGGTCCCGGATATGATCACGGACATGATGAGGAGTCTTGAAATGGTCGAGACGTAAAGATCGATATATTGGACGACTATGTTCGGTCACCGGAAGTGTTTCGGGAGGTTTCGGGCATATACCGGAGTATCGGGGGTTTACCATGTCGGCATTCTGGGAACGGGGGTCCCTAGACATGCCTGCCTGCGGCCCACGGCGTGGCTGAGCCAGCAGGCCGTACGGCCTATCTTCATCAACAAAGCATCCAAGACCCTCGCGAGGGTCCAAGCCTCGCGAGGCGGACGACGCAAGACCTCCTCCCGAGCGGCCTAGTCAGGCAGGCTCGCGAGGGGCGGAGATATCAAGGCGGGGAAAACCTCACGAGACTCTCGTGACGTGAGCCATGACGATCAACACCAGGCAGGCGCCAGGCGGGCGCCAGCGCGCGTAGCATCCTTGTTTCCCCTTTGGTGCAAAGAAGGCAAGCGCAGCCGCGGAGTACCGACGCCTTAGCAAAGGTTGCCATTTTGGTGCAACAAGACCAAGACCAAAAGGACGGCAAGACAGACGTCATCGTGGAGCCCGAGACAGCGTCACCCCAGAGCCTTTCACAGGCGCAGACTACCTTTTGACAGGATAGCATGTACTAGCTGTCCCCTTCAAATTAGCCCGCCATTGTTGGCTCCCTTCCCGCTCAATATTTGGGAAGAGGACCAGGGCCTCTATAAATAGGACTAGCGACCACCATAGTAGGGGCATCTGATTTAGCTGGAGGGGGATCGCATCTCATCTTAGCTTGAGGGAATCTACACACCACAAGTTCACATGCACAAGAACACCCCAACCTCAGGAGGCTGTTCTTCCCTTGTACTGTTCATCATCAGCCCAAGAGGCAATCCACCACCACCACACTGGAGTAGGGTATTACACCACAACTATGGCCCGAACCAGTATAAACCCCTTGTCTCTCTGTGTTGTGAGTTCGTCGAGTTCGTCCGCAAGATCTTAGCGAGCTAGAGCGTAGATCGATAGGAGGGAAAGACTTCACATGCACCCAAGTGTTTGAACGTTAAGGGTTTGCCGGAAACCCACATCTGACATTTGGCGTGCCAGGTAGGGGTGCACCGTAGCTTCCCTTCCATCAGTTCATCGCTCCGTCGCACCGTCGTCTCCATGGAGGATGCTCGCCGTGCTCGAGCTGAGCGTCGGACTGCCCTCGCCGCCCGCGTCGCTCAGACGGCTCCCATCGGCGGGCCACCTCGTCGTTCTCCGTCCCTCGCCGCCAACGCTGCCACCGGCCCGGTGGGGAACGAGCGGCAGGCGTACTTACAGCATCCTTCGGTGCGGCAGGATGGCCGCACCGCTACTCCATCACTCACCCCTGCTGGTTCTTCATCTCACGCGCACCGTGCTCGCATGGAGGCACGGGCCATGCTCATCGCGGCGAACGAGCTCCTGTATTACTGTCCCGTCGACGACCTCTAAGAGGAGTGGCTCGACCGCGTCGCCGAGCTCGTCCGTGCCGCAGGGGGCTCTCTGATAACCCACAAGTATAGGGGATCGCAACAGTTTTCGAGGGTATAGTATTCAACCCAAATTTATTGATTCGACACAAGGGGATCCAAATAATATTCTCAAGTATTAGCAGCTGAGTAGTTAGTAGCAAAGTAATAGGATAGTAGTGGTAATGGTAACAAAAGGTAATGGTAGTAAAAGCAATGGTTTTGGTATTTTGTAGTGATGATAGCAATAGCAACGGAAAAGTAAATAAGCGAAGCACAATATATGGAAAGCTCGTAGGCAATGGATCGGTGATGGAGAATTATGCCGAATGCGGTTCATCATGTAACAGTCATAACCTAGGGTGACACAGAACTAGCTCCAGTTCATTGATATAATGTAGGCATGTATTCCGAACATAGTCATACGTGCTTATGGAAAAGAACTTGCATGACATCTTTTGTCCTACCCTCCCATGGCAGCGGGCTCCTTACGGAAACTAAGGGATATTAAGGCCTCCTTTTAATAGAGAACCGGAACAAAGCATTAACACATAGTGAATACATGAACTCCTCAAACTATGGTCATCACCGGTAAGTATCCCGATTATTGTCACTTCGGGGTTAACGGATCATAACACATAATAGGTGACTATAGACTTGCAAGATAGGATCAAGAACACTCATATATTGATGAAAACATAATAGGTTCAGATATGAAATCATGGCACTCGGGCCCTAGTAACAAGCATTAAGCATAGCAAAGTCATAGCAACATCAATCTCAGAACATAGTGGACACTAGGGATCAAACCCTAAGAAAACTAACTCGATTACATGATAGATCCCATCCAACCTATAACCGTCCAGCAAGCCTACGATGGAATTACTCACGCACGGCGGTGAGTATCATGAAATTGGTGATGGAGGATGGGTGATGATGATGATAGCGATAGATTCCCCTCTCCGGAGCCCCGAACGGATTACAGATCAGCCCTCCCGAGAGGTTTTAGGGCTTGGCGGCAGCTCCGTATCGTAAAACGCGATGATTTCTTCTCCCTGATTTTTTTCTCATCGAAACTCAATATATGGAGGTGGAGTTGGAGTCGGAGATGAAACAGGGGGCCCACAAGGTAGGGGGCGCGCCCCCCACCCTCGTGGCAAGACGGTGGGCCCCTGGCCTTCATCTTTGGCAGGTATTTTTCTTATTTTCTGAAAAGTGTCTGCGTGAAGTTTCAGGTCATTCCAAGAACGTTTGCTCCTGCACATAAATAACACCATGGTAATTCTGCTGAAAACGGCGTCAGTCCGGGTTAGTTCCATTCAAATCATGCAAGTTAGAGTCCAAAACAAGGGCAAAAGTGTTTGGAAAAGTAGATACATTGGAGACGTATCAACTCCCCCAAGCTTAAAACTTTGCTTGTCCTCAAGCAATTCAGTTGACAAACTGAAAGTGATAAAGAAAAACTTTTACAAACTCAGTTTGCTCTTGTTGTTGTAAATATGTAAATCTAGCATTCAAGTTTTCAGCAAATATTATAACTAACCACATTTGCAATAACGCATAGGTCTCAAGTTTACTCATATCAATAGCATAATCAACTAGCAAGCCATAATAATAAAACTCGGATAACAACACTTTCTCAAAACAATCATAATATGATATAACAGGATGATCTCGCTAGCCCTTTCTGAGAACGCAAAACATAAATGCAGAGCACCTTTAAAGACCAAGGACTGACTAGACATTGTAATTCATGGTAAAAGAGATCCAATCAAGTCATACTCAATGTAAACTAACAATAATGAATGCAAATGACAGCGGTGCTCTCCAACTGGTGCTTTTTAATAGGTGGATGATGACTCAGCATAAAAGTAAATAGATAGGCCCTTCGCAGAGGGAAGCGGGGATTTATAGGGGTGCCAAAGCTCTGTTTTGAAACAGAGGTGAATAATATTTTGAGCGGTATACTTTCATTGTCGACATAACAACCAAGAAAAGGCAATATCTTCCATGCTACACACATTATAGGCGGTTCCCAAACAGAATGGTAAAGTTTATGCTCCCCCTTCCACCACAAGCATCATTCCATGGCTAGCTCGAAACAAGGAGTGCCTCCAACTAACAAGAGTCCCAGGGGGAGTTTTGTTTGCAATTATTTTGATTTAGTTTGCATAAAGCATGGGACTGGGCATGCCGGTGACCAGCCATTTATCTCGTGAGTGAGGAGCGGAGTCCACTCCTCTTGAGAATAACCTGCTTAACATGGAAGATACAGACAGCCCTAGTTGATACATGAGCTATTCGAGCATACAAAACAGGATATTTATTTGAAGGTTTAGAGTTTGGCACATACAAATTTACTTGGAACGGCAGCTAGATACCGTATATAGGTAGGTATAGTGGACTCATGTGGAATAACTTTGGGGTTTAAGGAGTTTGGATGCACAAGCAGTATTCCCGCTTAGTACAGGTGAAGGCTAGCAAAACACTGGGAAGCGACCAGCTAGAGAGCGACAATAGTCATGAACATGCATTAAAATTAATCAACATCGAATGCAAGCATGAGTAGGATATAATCCACCATGAACATAAATATCGTGAAGGCTATGTTGATTTTGTTTCAACTACATGCGTGAACATGTGCCAAGTCAAGTCACTTAAATCATTCAGAGGAAGATACCACCCTATCATACCACATCATAACCATTTTAATAACATGTCGGCACGCAAGGTAAACCATTATAACTCATAGCTAATCAAGCATGGCACAAGAAACTATGATCTCTAGTTGTCATTGCAAACATGTTTATTCATAATAGGCTGAATCAGGAACGATGAACTAATCATATTTACAAAAAAAAGAGGACGAGTTCATACCAGCTTTTCTCATCTCAGCCAGTCCATCATATATCATCATAATTGCCCTTCACTTGCACGACCGAACGATGTGAATAATAATAATAATAATAATAATAGTGCACGTGCATTGGACTAAGCTAGAATCTGCAGGCATTCAATAAACAGGAGAAGACAAGGCAATATGGGCTCTTGAGAATAACCGTAAGGCGGTTGACGCTCTTCTTTGCCGCAAGAAAGCTAATATTCGGAAAAAAATCACGGTGAAGGTTTCAGGCCAATCGGAGTTATGGATCTCCATATATACACGAAACGGTGAAATAGAGCCAGAACAGAACGCAGAAATACAGAGAGGCAGATCCAATCTCGGAGGGGCTCTCGCCCCTCCCACGCCATGGGAGCGAAGGACCAGAGGGGAAACCCTTCTCCCATCTAGAGAGGAGGTCAACGAAGAAGAAGAAGAAGGGGGCCCTTTCCCCCTTGCTTCCGGTGGCGCCGGAGCGCTGCCGGGGCCATCATCATCACCGCCATCTTCACCAACAACTTCACCACCATCATCACCAACTCTTCCCCCCTCTATGCAGCGGTGTAACCTCTCTCTTACCCGCTGTAATCTCTACTTAAACATGGTGCTCAACGCTATATATTATTTCCCAATGATGTATGGCTATCCTATGATGTTTGAGTAGATCTGTTTTGTCCTAATGGCTATTTGATGATCAAGATTGGTTTGAGTTGTATGTTTTATTATTGGTGTTGTCCTATGGTGCTCTCCGTGTCGCGCAAGCGTGAGGGATTCCCGCTGTAGGGTTTGCAATATGTTCATGATTTGCTTATGGTGGGTGGCGTGAGTGACAGAAGCACAGACCCGAGTAAGTAGGTTGTTTACGTATGGGATATAGGGGACTTGATACTTTAATGCTATGGTTGGGTTTTACCTTAATGAATCTTTAGTAGTTGCGGATGCTTGCTAGAGTTCCAATCATAAGTGCATATGATCCAAGTAGAGAAAGTATGTTAGCTTATGCCTATCCCTCAAATAAAATTGCAATAATGATTACCGGTCTAGTTATCGATTGCCTAGGGACAAATAACCTTCTTGTTGACAAAAGCTCTTTACTAAAACTAATTCAGTTGTGTCTTTATCTAAACAGCCCCTAGCTTTTATTTACGTGCTCTTTACTTTCTTGCAAGCTTACCCAAAAACACCTACAAAGTACTTCTAGTTTCATACTTGTTTCCGGTAAAGCGAACGTCAAGCGTGCGTAGAGTTGTATCGGTGGTCGATAGAACTTGAGGGAATATTTGTTCTAACTTTAGCTCCTCGTTGGGTTCGACACTCTTACTTATAGAAAGAGGCTACAATTGATCCCCTATACTTGTGGGTTATCAAGACCTTTTTCTGGCACCGTTGCCGGGGAGCAATAGAGTGGGGTGAATATTCTCGTGTGTGCTTGTTTGCTTTATCACTAAGTAATTTTTATTTGTTGTTCTTAGTTGTTTTCTATCTTTAGTCATGGGTAGGAAATGCAAAATACCAAAAAAAATTAGTGGTACCTACTGAACCAATGGTTAAAGAACCACTCAAAATCTATCACACTGCTGAAGCTTATTACTTGGATCATCTTCGATCCCTATGTGCTCGTGCTGAAACCCCAACTAGCTTAGTTGAGGGAAAATCTTTAGATGAGCATGCTTCTTATGTGCGACACCGAATATCTGAAAAAGGGAAAATTCTATTTGGTCAAATTCATCGTTTGCAATGCTATGCTTGGAATTTATGTTGGGAATATGATTTTACTTGTTGTTCTGAAAACCCTAAGAAACACCTTCCCTACCAATGTGAGTTTATTGATAATGGAATCTTATCTTCGTATGCTAAGGGTGTTTATAATTACTATGATGTTCAACAAATTGAAGAATTTGTTGCTTTTAAGGGTGCTTATGAAATTGCTTTGTTGATTGAAAAGTATGATGCTACTCTTTACAAATCTGAAAATTTTGCCATACTTGAATATTGTTATGAGAATTATGCTTCTAATGCCTATGTTAAACTATATGTTGAGGAATACTCCGCTGTCCTAGAAGAGACTAATATTTTGCAGGAATCTATGGAAGAAGAAATTGATGAAACTGTGAGCTCATTGGATGAAAAAGATGAGGAGGAGAGCGAAGAACAAAAGGAGGAAGAGCGGATTGATCACCCGTGCCCACCTTCTAATGAGAGTAACTCTTCAACTCATACATTGTTTAATTCCCCTTCATGCTTACCGAAGGATGATTGCTATGATGACTGTTATGATCCCATTGATTCTCTTGAAATATCCCTTTTTGATGATGCTTGCTATGCTTGTGGCCAAGATGCCAATATGAATGATGCTTATGGAGATGAACTTGCTATAGTTCCTTATGTTAAACATGAAATTGTTGCTATTGCCCACACGCATGATAGTCCTATTATCTTTTTGAATTCTCCCGATTACACTATATTGGAGAAGTTTGCACTTATTAAGGATTACATTGATGGGTTGCCTTCTACCATTGCACATGATGATTTTGATGAATATAATATGCATGTGCTTGCTGCTCCTACTTGTAATTATTATGAGAGAGGAACTATATCTCCACCTCTCTATGTTTCCAACATGATAAAATTGCAAGAAACTGTTTATACTATGCATTGGCCTTTACTTTGTGTGCATGAATTATTCTTTTATGACATGCCAATGCATAGGAAGAGAGTTAGACTTCGTAATTACATGATATATGTTACCTTGTGCTCACCACTAAATTACAAATCATTGTTGATTCAAATTGGCTTTGATATACCTTGGGATCCGGGTGGATTCACTACTTGAGCACTACATGCCTAGCTTAATGGCTTTAAAGAAAGAACTGCCAGGGAGACAACCCGGAAGTTTTAGAGAGTCATTTATTTCTGTTGAGTGCTTTTATATAGTTTAAAAACAAAAAAATAAAGAGGGGAACCCAAAACCTTTTCGAAAAGGAAAGTGAAAGTGATAGAGACAAGCATTGTTGAAGTGGGAGCTAGCCTTGAACTTTGTTCATGCTCACGACAACTTTCTGAATCTTGATTACAGAAAATTTTCAACAAAAATAATTATCCCCTTGTACAATTCCATTGTATTATAAAAATAATGTGCCAAGGTTTGCCTTTAGGATGGTTACAATGCTTGTTGGTTTGTGCGGTGCAGGACAGAAACTTTAGATGTAGTGCATGAATTTTATTTTTTTACTGGAACGTCAAATGGTTCTGATTCTTTTTGCAATGTCTTTATGTACAAATTGTTCATTTTTCCTAATTTTGGCAGAATTTTTCAAGTACCAGAAGTGTGGTGAATGTTCAGATTGCTACAGACTGTTCTGTTTTAGACAGATTCTGTTTTTGATGCATAGTTTGCTTGTTTTGATGAAACTATCAATTTATATCAGTGGATTAAGCCATGAAAAAGTTATATTACAGTAGCACAAGGCAAAAAAAATATGAATTGGTTTGCGACAGTACCTAGAGTAGTGATTTGCTTTATTATACTAATGGATCTTACCGAGTTTTCTGTTGAAGTTTTTGTGGATGAAGTGTTCGATGATTGAGAAGGTTTCGATGTGAGAAGAAGGAAGAGAGGCAAGAGCTCAAGCTTGGGGATGCCTGAGGCAACCCAAGTAAATATTCAAGGATACTCAAGCATCTAAGCTTGGGGATGCTGGGGAGGCATCCCCTCTTTCTTCAACAAGTATCGGTATGTTTTCGGATTCGTTTCGTTCATGCGATATGTGCAAGTCTTGGAGCGTCTTTTGCATTTAGGTTTTTATTTTTTTTATGCACCATGCTGGTATGAGATAGTCCTTGGTTGATTTATAGAATGCTCTTTACACTTCACTTATATCTTTTGAGTATGGCTTTATAGAATGCTTCATGTGCTTCACTTATATCATTTGAAGTTTGGATTGCCTGTTTCTCTTCACTTAGACAACCGCCATTTGTAGAATCTCTTTTGCTTCACTTATACTTGTTAGAGCATGGGCATATCTTTTGTAGAAAGAATTAAACTCTCTTTCTTCAATTATATCTATTTGGAGAGATGACAGGAACTGGTCATTCACATGGTTAGTCATAAAATCCTACATAAACTTGTAGATCGCTGAATATGATATGTTTGATTCCTTGCAATAGTTTTGCGATATAAAGGTGGTGATATTAGAGTCATGCTAGTCGATTAATTGTGAAATTGAGAAATACTTGTGTTGAGGTTTGCAAGCCCCGTAGCATGCACGTATGGTGAACCGTTATGTAACGAAGTCGGAGCATGAGGTGTTTATTGATTGTCTTCCTTATGAGTGGCGGTCGGGGACGAGCGATGGTCTTTTCCTACCAATCTATCCCCCTAGGAGCATGCGTGTAGTACTTTGTTTTGATGACTAATAGATTTTTGCAATAAGTATGTGAGTTCTTTATGACTAATGTTGAGTCCATGGATTATACGCGCTCTCACCCTTCCATCATTGCTAGCCTCTTCGGTACCGTGCATTGCCCTTTCTCACCTCGAGAGTTGGTGCAAACTTCGCCGGTGCATCCAAACCCCGTGATATGATACGCTCTGTCACACATAAACCTCCTTATATCTTCCTCAAAACAGCCACCATACCTACCTATCATGGCATTTCCATAGCCATTCCGAGATATATTGCCATGCAACTTCCATCATCATCATATACATGACTTGAGCATTTATTGTCATATTGCTTTGCATGATCGTAAGATAGCTAGCATGATGTTTTCATGGCTTGCCCATTTTTTGATGTCATTGCTAAGCTAGATCATTGCACATCCCGGTACACCGCCGGAGGCATTCATATAGAGTCATATCTTTGTTCTAGATATCGAGTTGTAATATTGAGTTGTAAGTAAAGAAAAGTGTGATGATCATCATTATTAGGACATTGCCCCAGTGAGGAAAGGATGATGGAGACTATGATTCCCCCACAAGTCAGGATGAGACTCCGGACGAAAAAAAAGAAAGGCCATAAAAAAGAGAAAACAAAAAAAATGAGAGAAAAAGAGAGAAGGGGCAATGTTACTATCCTTTTACCACACTTGTGCTTCAAAGTAGCACCATGTTCTTCATATAGAGAGTCTCTTGAGTTATCACTTTCATATACTAGTGGGAATTTTCATTATAGAACTTGGCTTGTATATTCCAACGATGGGCTTCCTCAAATGCCCTAGGTCTTCATGAGCAAGCAAGTTGGATGCACACCCACTTAGTTTCAGTTTGAGCTTTCATATACTTATAGCTCTAGTGCATCCGTTGCATGGCAATCCCTACTCCTCACATTGATATCTATTAATGGGCATCTCCATAGCCCGTTGATGCGCCTAGTTGATGTGAGACTTTCTTCCTTTTTTGTCTTCTCCGCATAACCCCCATCATTGTATTCTATTCCACCTATAGTGCTATGTCCATGGCTCACGCTCATGTATTGCGTGAAAGTTGAAAAGGTTTGAGAACGTCAAAAGTATGAAACAATTGCTTGGCTTGTCATCGGGGTTGTGCATGATGTGAATGCTTTGTGTGGTGAAGATAGACCATAGCCAGACTATATGATTTTGTAGGGATGAGCTTTCTTTGGCTATGTTATTTCAATAAGGCATAATTGCTTGGTTGGTATGCTTGAAATATTATTGTCTTTATGTCAAAGGATAGATTATTGCTTTGAATCACTCGTGTCTTAATATTCATGCCATGATTACACATATGATCAAGATTATGCTAGGTAGCATTCCACAGCAAAAATTATCTTTTTTATCATTTACCTACTCGAGGACGAGCAGGAATTAAGCTTGGGGATGCTGATACGTCTTTGTCGTATCTATAATTTTTGATTGTTCCATGCCAATATTATTCAACTTTCATATACTTTTTGGCAACTTTTTATATTATTTTTGGGACTAACATATTAATCCAATGCCAGTTCCTGTCTCATGCATGTTTTTGGTTTCGCAGAATATCCATATCAAACGGAGTCCAAACGGGATAAAAAGGGACGAAGCTTATTTTCGGAAAATACGGAAAATTTGGAAGGAAAATCAAGGCGAACCAGTGCCCGAGGTGGTCACGAGGCAGGGGGGGCGCGCCTGCCCCCCTTGGCGCGCCCCTACCCTCGTGAGCCCACCGTAAGGCGGTTGACGCTCTTCTTTGCCGCAAGAAAGCTAATATTTGGAAAAAAAAATCACGGTGAAGGTTTCAGGCCAATCGGAGTTACGGATCTCCATATATACACGAAACGGTGAAATAGAGCCAGAACAGAACGCAGAAATACAGAGAGACAGAGAGGCAGATCCAATCTCGGAGGGGCTCTCGCCCCTCCCATGCCATGGGAGCCAAGGACCAGAGGGGAAACCCTTCTCCCATCTAGGGAGGAGGTCAAGGAAGAAGAAGAAGAAGGGGGCCCTCTCCCCCTTGCTTCCGGTGGTGCCGGAGCGCTGCCGGGGCCATCATCATCACTGCCATCTTTACCAACAACTTCACCGCCATCATCACCAACTCTTCCCCCCTCTATGCAGCGGTGTAACCTCTCTCTTACCCGCTGTAATCTCTACTTAAACATGGTGCTCAATGCTATATATTATTTCCCAATGATGTATGGCTATCCTATGATGTTTGAGTAAATCTGTTTTGTCCTAATGGCTATTTGATGATCAAGATTGGTTTGAGTTGTATGTTTTATTATTGGTGTTGTCCTATGGTTCTCTCCGTGTCGCGCAAGCGTGAGGGATTCCCGCTGTAGGGTTTGCAATATGTTCATGATTTTCTTATGGTGGGTGGCGTGAGTGACAGAAGCACAGACCCGAGTAAGTAGGTTGTTTGCGTATGGGATATAGGGGAGTTGATACTTTAATGCTATGGTTGGGTTTTACCTTAATGAATCTTTAGTAGTTGCGGATGATTGCTAGAGTTCCAATCATAAGTGCATATGATCCAAGTAGAGAAAGTATGTTAGCTTATGCCTCTCCCTCAAATAAAATTGCAATAATGATTACCGGTCTAGTTATCGATTGCCTAGGGACAAATAACCTTCCTGTTGACAAAAGCTCTTCACTAAAACTAATTCAGTTGTGTCTTTATCTAAACAACCCCTAGCTTTTATTTACGTGCTCTTTACTTTCTTGCAAGCTTACCCAAAAACACCTACAAAGTACTTCTAGTTTCATACTTGTTTCCGGTAAAGCGAACGTCAAGCGTGCGTAGAGTTGTGTCAGTGGTCGATAGAACTTGAGGGAATATTTGTTCTACCTTTAGCTCCTCATTGGGTTCGACACTCTTACTTATCGAAAGAGGCTACCATTGATCCCCTATACTTGTGGGTTATCAGAAAGCTCCCAACAAGCAAAATAAGAACAGGAAATCTTTTTTGGGTTTTCTTTTTAGTTACTACTACAAACATGGAAAGTAAACTGATTAAAAGCTACAACTAATTTTTTTGGTTTTTGTTAAGGTTTACTAAACAGACAAGAAGAAAGCATAAAAAGGAAAATAAACTAGCATGGATGATACAATGAAAAAGTATGAGCACCGACATCTAGCAATGAGTGTGTGAACATAAATGTAATGTGGGTGAGAAATACGTACTCCCCCAAGCATAGGCTTTTGGCCTAAGTTGGTCTATGGCCACGGCTGGCCTGGCGGATATCCATAATAATAGTTGTTGGGGTCATAATGTGATGCAGCAGCTATCGCCTGCTGAGCTGCAGCGTGGCGACGAGCAGCCTCCTCTCTCCTCTCGTACTCATCTGCCTCCTCTCTGGTAATAGTATATCCTCCTCTTGCCTGATAATCAAAGAAAGCAGGAGCAGGGAGAGTAATACGGACAGCATGGCGTCTGTCAAAGATTAGTCGGTACTGGAGAGGTGATTCGTTCCTCTCAACAAACTGGTGGTGAACCATAGCATTAAAATCTAGATAAGCAGGAGGTAATTCAATATCATCTTCGCGCACATATATACCAAGAAAATTAGCTAAGCGGGTTGCATAAATTCCACCAAAGAAATCTCCATTAAGTCTATTCAGATGCAACCTACGTGCAACAATGGCTCCCAAATTATATGATTTGTCTCCTAACAAAGCACTCCTAAGAATACTGGGGTCAGGGACACACACGTGACATGCCTCATCTTTACCATTTATGCATCTACCTATGAAGAGAGCAAAATAATGTATAGCAGGAAAGTGAATGCTCCCTATGGTAGCTTGTGTAATATCTCTAGATTCTCCCACAGTTATATTAGCAAGAAAATCTCTAAATTCATATTTGCGAGGATCCCTTATACTACCCCATTGTGGAAGTTTGCATGCAGTGGTAAAATCCTCTAAGTCCATGGTATAAGATTTATCATAAAGATCAACAGGACAGTTGGAGAATTACGAGAAGTGAAAAATTCAAACCTCCTCACAAAGGAGCTAGTGAGCTCATGATACTGACTGCACTTCTCTTCCTCGAAGCTCACGAGATCAGCGTTACGCAAATATGCGTTGAATTCTTCTTTTATTCCCGCTTGATCCATAAAAATTTTCAGAAGGCCACTCACAAGGACGCACTGGAGCGTCTCTCGATGGCTCTTCGTCAGCATCACGCATTGCAAGCCTGGGTCCTTGCTTCTTTGAAGAACCACCTTGGAACATTTTCCTAAGCATTTTTCTTCCTCTGAAAAATTCTGAAATTTTTTAGTAACTTCAAAATAAAAGTAAACCAAACTCAATAATATTGATAGCAACTACTCCTACAAGTGCCTAGGGCCTATATCATGCATCAAAACTACTTTTGACCATATAAATTTGATATGCAAGCTCAAGAACAGGATCACCTAAGCAGCAAAATTTTGCAATGAATAAAGAACTAGAACAAAAACTAAACGGAGGAGTCACATACCAAGGAACAATCTCCCCAAGCAGTTTTGTGAGAGGTGCTTTGAGCAAGGAGATCGAAAATGGCAGCAAAATGAGCTAGAACTCGTGCTTGAGCTAGTTATTCGTGTTTCGGGGGGAAGATGAAGTGTGTGGGTGCAGGAATAAGTGGAGGAGGGCCACCGTAGGCCCACGAAGCAGGGGGCGCGCCCTAGAGGGGTGGGCGCGCCCTCCACCCTCGTGGCAAGGTGGTTGGCCCCCCTGGTGTGTTCTTTGTTCCATAAATCCTCAAATATTCTAGAAAAAATCATATTTAATTTTTAGGGCATTTGGAGAACTTTTATTTTCGAAGTATTTTTATATTGCATGGATAATCAGATAACAGACATAAAAATATTTATTTTTATTTTATTTAATATAAATAACAGAAAGTAAAAGTGGGGTACAGAAGGTTGTGCCTTCTATTTTCATCCATCTCATGATCATCAAAAGGAATCCACTAACAAGGTTGATCAAGTCTTGTTAACGAACTCATTCCGAATAACATGGAACCAGAGAAATTTTGAATAACACTATGTTACCTCAACAGGGATATGCACATCCCCAATAATAAGAATATCATATTTCTTCTTGACAGTAGGAAGAGGAAATTCAAAACCTCCAAATATAATCGAGGGAATTTTTCCAATAGAATTGATACTATGAACTTGAGGTTGTTTCCTCGGAAAGTGTACCGTATGCTCGTTACCATTAACATGAAAAGTGATATTGCCTTTAGTGCAATCAATAACAGCCCCTGCAGTATTCAAAAATGGTCTTCCAAGAATAATAGACATACTATCGACCCCGGGAATATCAAGAACAACAAAGTCCGTTAAAATAGTAATGTTTGCAACTACAATAGGCACATCCTCACAAATACCGACAGGTATAGCAGTTGATTTATCAGCCATTTGCAAAGATATTTCAGTAGGTGTCAACTTATTCAAATCAAGTCTATGATATAAAGAGAGAGGCATAACACTAACACCGGCTCCAAGACCACATAAAGCAGTTTTAACATAATTTCTTTTAATAGAGCATGGTATAGTGGGTACTCATGGATCTCCAAGTTTCTTTGGTCCACCCTTAAAAGTATAATTAGCAAGCATGGTGGAAATTTCAGCTTCCAGTATCTTTCTTTTATTTGTAATAATATCTTTCATGTACTTAGCATAAGGATTGGTTTTGAGCATGTCAGTTAATCACATACATAAAATGATAGGTCTAATCATTTCAGCAAAGCGCTCAAAATCCTCATCATCCTTTTTCTTGGATGGTTTAGGAGGAAAAGGCATGGGTTTCTGAACCCAAGGCTCTCTTTCCTTACCATGTTTCCTAGCAACAAAGTCTTTCTTATCATAACGTTGATTCTTTGATTGTGGGTTATCAAGATCAACAGCAGGTTCAATTTCTATGTCATTATCATTACTAGGTTGAGCATCATTATGAGCATTATCACTAGTTTCGGTTCATTACGAGATTGAGTTTCAGCATCAGAAATAGAAATATCATTTGGATTCTCAGGTGTTTCAGTAATAGGTTCACTAGAAGCATGCAAAGTCCTACCATTTTTCTTTTTCTTCTTTTTAGAAGAACTAGGTACATCTATATTGTTTCTCTGAGAATCTTGCTCAATTCTTTTAGGATGGCCTTCAGGATACAAGGGTTCCTGAGTCATTCTACCACCTCTAGTCATAACTCTAACAGCATTATCATTATCTTTATTATTCAATTCATTGAGCAAATCATTTTGAGCTTTAAGTACTTGTTCTACTTGAGTGGTAACCATAGAAGCATGTTTACTAATAAGTTTAAGTTCACCTTTAACATTAGCCATATAATCACCCAAGTGTCCAAGCATATTTGAATTGTATTTTAATTGTCTACCAAAATTAAAATCTTCTTGCTTAGCCATAAATTTATCAAACTCATCTAACATGGGCTAGAAAATTTAGTAAATGGGATTACATCTTTATCATATCTATAGAGACAATTTACCTTTACTACCTATGTCGGGTTATCAAGACCACAAGTTTCTTCAATAGGTAAAGGATTAAGATTATATGTTTATTCAACAGGCGGTAAATTAAGACCATGTACTTCTTCAATAGGAGGTAAATTCCTAACATCTTCAGCTTTAATACCTTTTTCTTTCATAGATTTCTTTGCCTCTTGCATATCTTCAGGACTGAGAAATAGAATACCTCTCTTCTTCGGAGTTGGTTTAGGAATAGGCTCAGGACTTGGCTCAGGAATTGGCTCCGGAGGTGTCCAATTATTTTCATTTGTCAACATATTATTCAATAGAATTTCAGCTTCATCTGGTGTTCTTTCCCTGAAAACAGAACCAGCACAACTATCCAGGTAATCTCTGGAGGCATCGGTTAGTCCATTATAAAAGATATCAAGTATTTCATTTTTCTTAAGAGGATGATCAGGCAAAGCATTAAGTAATTTCAGAACCCTCCCCCAAGCTTGTGGGAGACTCTCTTCTTCAATTTGCACAAAATTGTATATATCCCTTAAAGCAGCTTGTTTCTTATGAGCAGGGAAATATTTAGCAGAGAAGTAATAAATCATATCCTGGGGACTACGCACACAACCAGGATCAAGAGAATTAAACCATATCTTAGCGTCACCCTTTAATGAGAATGGAAATATTTTAAGGATATAAAAGTAGCGAGTTCTCTCATCTTTAGTAAACAGGGTAGCTATATCATTTAATTTAGTAAGATGTGCCACAACAGTTTCAGATTCATAACCATGAAAAGGATCAGATTCAACCAAAGTAATTATATCAGGATCAACAGAGAATTCATAATCCTTATTGGTAACAAAGATAGGTGAAGTAGCCAAAGCAGGGTCAGGTTTCATTCTATCATTTAGAGATTGCTTACTCCATTTAGCTAATAATCTTTTAAGTTCAGTTCTATTTCTGCAAGCTAAAATGGCTAAATAAGCATCTTGATCAAATACATAACCCTTAGGAATAGCAAGTGGTTCTTCATCATCACTTTCATCAGTATCATCAGATTCAATATTTTCAATTTCTCTAGTCCTAGCAAGTTGTTCATCAAGAAAAGCACTATGTGACATAGTAGTATCAGGCATAGAGGTAGTTTCATCATAAGTATCATGCATAGCAGAAGTGGCATCATCAATAACATGCGACATATTAGAACGAATAGCAGAAGCAGGTGTAGGTGTCGCAAGCTACTCAAAACAGAAGGTGAATCAAGTGCAGAGCTAGATGGCAGTTCCTTACCTCCCCTCGTAGTTGAGGGATAGATCTTGGTTTTTGGATCTCTCAAGTTCTTCATAATGATAAGCAGATATATATCCCAAGTGACTCAAAGAATAGAGCTATGCTCCCCGGCAACGGCGCCAGAAAATAGACTTGATAACCCACAAGTATAGGGGATCGCAACAGTTTTCGAGGGTAGAGTATTCAACACAAATTTATTGATTCGACACAAGGGGAGCCAAAGAATATTCTCAAGTATTAGCAGCTGAGTTGTCAATTCAACCACACCTGGAAACTTCAAAAGGTAACGGTAGTAAAAGCAATGTTTTTGGTATTTTGTAGTGATGATAGCAATAGCAACGGAAAAGTAAATAAGCGAAGCACAATATATGGAAAGCTCGTAGGCAATGGATCGGTGATGGAGAATTATGCTGGATGAGGTTCATCATGTAATAGTCATAACCTAGGGTGATACAGAACTAGCTCCGGTTCATTGATATAATGTAGGCATGTATTCTAAACATAGTCATACGTGCTTATGGAAAAGAACTTGCACGACATCTTTTGTCCTACCCTCCCGTGGAAGCAAGGTCCTTGCGGAAACTAAGGGATATTAAGGCCTCCTTTTAATAGAGAACCAGAACAAAGCATTAACACATAGTGAATACATGAACTCCTCAAACTATGGTCATCACCGGTAAGTATCCCGATTATTGTCACTTCGGGGTTAACGGATCATAACACATAATAGGTGACTATAGACTTGTAAGATATGATAAGAACACTCATATATTGATGAAAACATAATAGGTTCAGATCTGAAATCATGGCACTTGGGCCCTAGTGACAAGCATTAAGCATTGCAAAGTCATAGCAACATCAATCTCAGAACATAGTGGACACTAGGGATCAAACCCTAACAAAACTAACTCGATTACATGATAGATCCCATCCAACCCATCACCGTCCAGCAAGCCTACCATGGAATTACTCACACACGGCGGTGAGCATCATGAAATTGGTGATGGAGGATGGGTGATGATGACGATAGCGACGGATTCCCCTCTCCGGAGCCCCGAACGGACTCCAGATCAGCCCTCCCGAGAGGTTTTAGGGCTTGGCGGCGGCTCCGTATCGTAAAACGCGATGATTTCTTCTCCCTGATTTTTTTCTCATCGAAACTCAATATATGGAGGTGGAGTTGGAGTCGGAGACGCAACAGGGAGCCCACGAGGTAGGGGCGCGCCCTAGGGGGGCAGGCGCGCCACCCACCCTCGTGGCAAGACGGTGGGCCCCATGGCCTTCATCTTTGGCAGGTATTTTTCTTATTTTCTGAAAAGTGTCTCCGTGAAGTTTCAGGTCATTCCGAGAAAGTTTGCTCCTACACATAAATAACACCATGGTAATTCTGCTGAAAACAGCGTCAGTCCGGGTTAGTTCCATTCAAATCATGCAAGTTAGAGTCCAAAACAAGGGCAAAAGTGTTTGGAAAAGTAGATACGTTGGAGATGTATCACTCTCCGATGCCGTCCCACTCTCTGCCTCCCCCTCAACCGGCCGTGGGCGACGGGGCTCATGGCATGCCTCCACCGCCTCGACCCCAAGACGGTGCCTTGGCACCAAGGCACACGCCTCCGCGACGTGATCCACCGCGCCCGGCACCCGCGCGTGAAGAAAGAAGCTGCCAAGAAATCCCGCAGCCGCGAGAAGCTGCGCCGGCGCTCCCCGCGCCACCTCGTCAAGACCGCGTGCCTCCTGCAGTGGCGCAGCGCTGACCTTGCCAAGACCAAGCTCTGCCTCAGAAGCGGGCCCCAGCGACCACGGCTGGCTACCGCGCCTTCACCCCCGAACTACGTAGCGTCGCGTGGCCAGGCAAGTTCATGCCAGATCTACCTCCTCGATACAACGGCACCGCTGACCCTGCGGAGTTCCTGCAGCTCTACGAGTTGAGCATCGAAGAGGCTAACAGTGACGAAAAAGTCATGGCGAACTGGTTTCCCATGACTCTCAAGGATGGGGCCTGCTCCTGGCTCCTGAACCTACAGCACGACTCGATCTCCTCCTAGGACGAGATGCGCGACCGCTTCGTCGCCAACTTCCAGGGCACTCACGACCACCACCGGCCGCGGCGATCTACGCCGCATCAAGCAACAGCCAGGAGAGACCCTCTAGAAGTACATCCAGTGCTTCAACAACACCCGCCTCAAGATCCCCAAGGTCATGGACGAAGCCATCATCTCCGCGTTCTCAGACGGCGTCCGTGACGTCAAGATGAAGGAAGAGCTGGCTATCCACGAGGAGCTTTGCACATCTCAGGAGCTATTCAACCTGGCGACCAAGTGCGCAAGAGCTGAGGAGGGGCGCCTCTCTCTCCTTGAGCTGCCAGCTGCAGGAGTGGAGCAGAAGAAGGCCAAGGCCATGGACGTGAAGCGCAAAGAGGAAGCAGTGCTTGCAGCAGAGCCCGACACCAAGCGAGGCAGAGATCAGCCCGAGTCGTCCAAGAACGGCCGACTGTTCTGTGCCCTCCACAATCTGAACACCCACACACCAACGACTGTCAAGAGCTCAGAGCCATACGGGAAGGACGCTTCGGTCGACGCCCCGAGCGCAATGACCGGGGCTACGGCTGCGGAGGAGGACGCGGAGGCGGACGCTGGGACAGCCGTGGCCCACGCCAGGAGTGGCACGACCGGCCTCGTGAGGACCGCTGGCAGGACCAACCTCGCGAGGGCACCTGGAGGGACCCGCCTCATGAGGATCGCCCCCAGGGCAACACCAGTCTTCCCCCGTTGTCGGCACCAAGAAGGAATGACGACCACCACCAGGACGAGGGGGCTGGGGGCTTCCAGGAGCCGTGCGCGATCGCTTGCATCTTGGGCGGTGCTCAGGCCCCCGCCTCTCAATGCATCTTCAAACAGTTCGCTCGTGAGGTGAACGCGGTGCTCCCCAAGCTCTAGGCCACGCGCCCACTCAGGTGGTCCCAATGCGCCATCACCTTTGACTCGGCCGACCAGCTCAAGTGCGCAGCCACCGCTGGCGCACTCCCTATGCTATGCTCCCCAGTCATCAGCAATGTGCAAGTCACCAAGACTCTCATCGACGGCGGCGCAGGGCTCAACGTCCTATCCGTTGACACGTTCGACAACCTCCAAGTGCCCTATGAGCAGCTCCAGCCAAACAAGCCTTTCTCAGGAGTGACCGACGGTTCCAACACATCGATAGGGCAAGTCCGCCTGCCTGTCACCTTCGGGGAGCGTAAGAACTACCGCACCGAGCTCATCGACTTCGACGTCGCGCACATCCGCCTGCCGTACAATGCCATCCTCGAGTATCCAGCCATGGTGAAGTTCATGGCAGTCACTCACCATGGATACAACGTCCTCAAGATGCCAGGAAGTGGGGGAATCATCACGGTCCCATGTGAAGAAAGGGATGCGGTGTGCTCCCTCGAGCGCACCTTCCAAGCCGCAGCAATCGACAACCCTGACAGCAGAAGTGAAGGCCCTCCGTAGACCACCCCCAAGAAGAAGCAGCCACACCGCACAGGACCCCAAGAAGATGGCGTTGCGTCAGGAGCCTCGTCAGGATCAGCGCCTGCTCCAAGGGCGCCTCCCTCCACCACATAGGAAAGCATGCCCGGCGCCCTCCTCGGGCAGGGCTCGGGGGCTCTCTTCTGGAGAGCCTCGGACCTTGTCAACCTCACGAGGGAGGCGCTTGGGCACCACTTGGAAGCATGCTTCATGGCGCACTTTCCTCAGGAGAGCATAGGGCCAGGAGTTCCCACCGCTCAGGAGTTCATCACCGAGACCACCCAAGAGCTACAAGAAGCAAGAGCCATGCGCGGCCACAGCCACTCACAAGGCGCAGCCCCCCATCCAGGCGAGGATGTCAGGCTGCGTGTCTGCGTCGACCTCCCAGGGCACAACAGGGCCGCATCTCGTGCGGGCTGCTGTGAGGGTCCACCACACAGCTACGTTTGCATGCCCTTCGGCTTGCCGAGCATGGCGTCGGCCTATCAGTGCAACGTGCGGCATGTCCTGGCGGCTCAGGAGGCCAGGTTCCACGCCGTTCCGGAGGAGATGGGGACGGTCTCCAGGGAACCTCCTGAGCCCCCAGAGCCTCCTGAGGCTCAGGGACCCGGTGGCTCATGAGGAGCCATTCCATCAACGTGTGGCTTCAGCTGCACCAACTCTACTTCGTCTACAGAACCAGGTGACATCTTCCAAGTTCATTTAAGCTGGGAGCGCCCCTCGGGCTACATTATTCCTAGGCCACACGGGTCTGTCCCTATGGCATGTATCCCGTTTGCTTAAATCTTTAGCTTACCTTGCTGGGGGCGCCCCTCGGGCTGCATCATCCCTAAGCCGCTCGGGCCAGACCCAGTGGCATGTATCTTCCTGCATTTATCCAAGTCGATTTGCTCTTCATGCTTAACCTGCCGACGGCTATCGCCTGCTCGATTGCCGCCCACTGCGGGTCTGTTTATCCCATGCAACCCGCTTGCACGTTAAAAGGGGGGATCCTGAGCATCGCGACTCAGGAGCTCTTACTGGCTCTCCAGCCCTCACCCCCTGGCCTTGACCACGGCATCGCGACCTGGCATACCAGCGGCGGCTGAGCTGGCTCCAGGGCCGGGACCTGAGGACGTAGAGTGCTTGCATCTAACCGCCTTGCAGGGACATACAGTCACCAAGACTCAAGACCAGGCACAACCCGCCTTGAGGTAGGGCCTCATGAGTCCTGCGCTGGCTCACGAGTGCCCGGATACACCTCGCAGCCCTGCCGTGCAAGCCACGTGTGAGGGTGGGGCTGTACACGCCCCGGGGGCTCCTCCCGGAGGGGGGGCCCATCCCACATCCAAGTGGAAGCTCCATGCTTCGTGCTGGCTGTCGACACTGCCGAGGAGCAGCTATGCCCGTGCACAAGCGGAAGCACTATGCTCCGCGCTGGTGATAAACAACTGAGGGCGACCCCATAGTCGTACCAACCTCAGGGAGCCCAGAGCTCAGCGCCCAGCCTCACCACGACGCCTCCCCTCGGGAGAGTCGCGCGAGGGGGCTGTGCACGGGGGCTGCGCTCGGGTCACGCCCAAGCGCACGCCACCCAACCAGGTCCCCCGGACCTGGGCGTCGCGCCCCCCTCCCGAGGCCTCGGCGAGGGCAGGTATGGAAATTGTTTAAATGTCAAGGGGGACTCCTGAGCATCGCGACTTAGGAGCCTAACCGGTCACGTAGCTGCTCACTCCTTGGACTGTCCTGGTCTCCGGTTGGCCCAATGGCGGTTGAGGTATGCGCGGGACCGGGCTCTGCCAACGTAGAACATTAATCTATCCTCACGAACTCTCCCTATATGATGTTCGCACGTCAAGGGGGACTCCTGAGCATCGCGACTCTGGAGCTTAACTGGTCACGTAGCCCCTCACTCCTTGGACCGTCCTGGTAGCCGGTCGGCCCAATGGCGGTTGAGGTATGCACGGGGCCGGGCTCTGCCGACGCAGAACAAAGCAAATAGGAAGGAAAACACAAAATCTGGAAGCAAATATTACAAGCATATTGTTCTCACAATACCAAATGAAAAGTCTAAACGCCTCCACGAGGCCTGATGTATGTCCCAGGAATGAAACAAGAAGAATAGGTCACCCCTGGATGTCGTCATCGCCTGCGGAAGGTGCTCCCCCATGGGCGACGATGCTCTCACCTTCACCACCAGCCGAAGGATCCGCGGCATTGCCAGACAGAGGATCGGAGACAAAGCCGCGGAACTTCCCCAACAAAGCCTCCACTTGACCTTGAACAGCTACGGCGGCGGCTTCGCAAAGGTCTTCAGCCATAGGCTCTAGCAGCTCGTCAAGGAGGGCGTTGGGGTCACGGAGGTGCAGATGGCTGAGGACACGAGTCAGTGCGGCTGAAGATAGAACGTGAGCTTCTGCCTCTGCCATGGGACCTAGGCCCTCAACGACCTCCTCAAGCGCCTTCACCACAAGAGGAAGCAGCTGGGCAGGGCCGTCTTCATCAGTGTCTAGCGGCTTCTCCAGGCCATTCCCGTAGAGCGTCCTCAGCGCCTTGCGAGATATTTTCTCGAGATCGGCGAAGGCCACACGGTCTCCGACCAGGACTCGCGCCTTGGCGTCAAGATCGGCCTCCCTCGCCCCCATCTTCTGCTCCAGCTTTTCCAACCGGTTGCGCTCGGCAACCTGCTTCTTCCCCAGCTCCGCCAGCTCAGCATCACGGTCCTTGACGGCTTCCTCCCGGGCCTTCATCTCCTTCTCCTCTGCTTGGCAGCAGCGTACCTCTTCGGCGTGCTTGTCACGAAGGCTCTGCAACTCGCCCTCCAGCAGTTGGCAGCGGTCACGGGCGGCCTTGGCATCTTTTAGCACCGCCTCACGATCGGCTGCAGCACCGACGGCTCGTTGCTTCTCCCTCTTGAAAGCCGCAACTGCCTGGCCCAGCGCTGCGCGTACCGCCAGGTCAGAATGAAGCCAGCCGGAGGCCAACTCCAGGCGCCCGGCCACCAGGCGCGGGTCAGCTCTCAGGAGATCCGTCTGCAGTTGGGTCATCTCTGAAAGGGCACACTCCAAGATGGCAGCAGGAGTAGAATAACCAAGGAGT
Organism: Triticum urartu; assembly: GCF_003073215.2. NCBI lineage: Eukaryota > Viridiplantae > Streptophyta > Magnoliopsida > Poales > Poaceae > Triticum > Triticum urartu. The sequence continues at coordinate 342,392,773 of NC_053023.1, forward strand.
GGAGGTGCAGCAGTAGGAGGAAGCGACGCTGTCACCAGGGCTTGGGAGACCGTGGGCCCCGGAGCAGCTGGGACCTCGTTAGCCGCGCCAAGCACCGGCACTTCCGGAGCCAGCGGGGCTATGGGGGCTGATTCCACGCAGCGATGTTCCTCTTGGCCCCGCAAGGGCGACCGGGCAGGGGAGACACGGGCGATGTTGCCCCCTTGCTCTGCGGAGGGAGGCACAGCCGCCGTACCCTCCTTCCTCCTCTTCGCCGAAGATGTCGGCCTGATCAACCAAAGGCGAGTGTCAGGAAATAACAAGTACCAGGAGGGATAAAGCGAAGCTCGAGACGCCTACCGGTCCACCGCGAAGTACTCCACCTTCCGCTTGTGGAGCTTGTGGCCTGACAGCATTGGGACCTGAGGGGAAGGCGTTCGGGCTCTGGTGGCAGCCATGCGGTGCGGAGGCAGAACCGGATCCAACCCCAGGAGGTGTTGGGGTGGAGGCGGCACCACGGGCCACCAGCGATGACCTACCCTTCGTCGGGACGAGGGGTTGCTCCTTCCCCCCTTAGTAGGCATCGGCCTCGGCATCATTAGGAAGGGCGCGGAGAATCTTGGCCTTGCTCCAAGGGGTGGTCTCCCCCACCTCTTCTAGGGTCTCCTCCGAGTCCACCTCCTCTTCCCCTCTCCGCAGGACTCACCAGAAGACACCTCCACCAGTTTCTGCGCCGTAGGAGCTCCCGAAAACACCGGCGGCACCAGCCCGCGCGCATCAAAAGTCAGCGTGGAGGCGACGAAATCCTCCCGGTCCCTACGTTGGAACAGGGGAATGAAGGCGCTAGGCGGGTACTCCTGGTTGTCTCCAACTATGAGACGTAGGACGGCGTCCAGTTCATCATCAGGCAGGTCCCCCGGCCTCAGGCGGGCCTTGTTTTCCCCTCCTTCAAGCTCCCAGAAGGGGCGCGCGCGCCTAGAGTGGGGCAACCCACAGCGTCAAGAACTCCCTCATGAGCATCGCTCCCGTTATTTTGGCCGCCCTCGCATTGCCCGGCTTCAGGTCAGTCATCATCTGCCCCAACACTGACGATGCCCGCTCATCGACAAGCTCCACCCTTGGCCACTCCTTGCATTGTTAGGGCGCCTCCGTCGGCAACACCAGGCGCGGATGGGCGAGCTTGGCGTCCACCATGACCCATCTGGATTGAATGTTGTCGGCCCTCTTCCCGGTGCTCGAGATCGAGTTGGCCTTGCCGGACGCAATGAAGTTGGAGCATCCAGAGATGTGACCCTCGCTGACACGGAGGAAGAAGAAATGGCACAGGAGCGCCACGGACGGCATCACGCCCAGGTACGCCTCCCAGTAGTAGGCAAAGATGGACAGGAGGAGGTCAGAGTTGGGATGGAGATGCAACGCTTGCAGCCCATAGTGGTCGAGGACTTGATAAAAGAAATCATAGAAGGGAGGAACCAACCCGACGGCAACGCTGCTCGAAAAGAAGGGAAAGAAGGTGCTCCCCTCAGGCTCCGGCTCGTCAGAGGCAAGCCAGAGCTCCGTCTTCCCCCACTCGTTGCTCTCTCCCACCGTCAGCAGGCGCACGGAGGCGAGGCTCTTCTCTATGACAATAGGCGCCTCAAGAGCGGGCTCGTACCAAGCCGGAGCCGAGGGAGCCTTGACCTTGCGCGGCACCATGGGCGGCAGGTGCAGAGCAAGGCCGGAGCAGATCTGTAGGTAGCGGCGGCGAAGAGCAAGAAAGGGGATCTGGAGCGAGGCAAGGAAGAAGCAATGACGGCAAGCGCCACCCACGCCATCCTTTTGTCAGGTCAAGCAGTTGCCGAGGCAACATGGGGAAGCGCAGATGCCCACATCCAATCAACCGCCACGCGTCAACCAAGGCCGCAGGCTTTTGGGACCCGCGGTGCTCCAAACTTGACCCTTGGCTTTGCCGTGAAGCCAATCCCGCGTGCACCTTGGGCCCAGGGGCTACTGTCGGTGTTCTGGGAATAGCGTCCCCCGACTTGCCTGCCTGTGGCCCGCGGCGTGGCTGAGCCAACAGGCCATACGGCCCATCTTCATCAACAAAGCATCCAAGACCCTCGCGAGGGTCCAAGCCTCGCGAGGCGGACGATGCAAGACCTCCTCCCGAGTGGCCTAGTCAGGAAGGCTCGCGAGGAGCGGAGATATCAAGGCGGGGCGAACCTCACGAGACTCTCGTGACGTGAGCCATGACGATAGACACCAGGCGGGCGCCAGGCGGGTGCCAGCACGCAGCGTCCTTGTTTCCCCTTTGGTGCAAAGGAGGCAAGTGCAGCCGCGGAGTACCGAGGCCTCAGGCAAAGGTTGCCATTTCGGTGCAACAAGACCAAGACCAGAAGGACGGCAAGACGGAGGTCATCATGGAGCCCGAGACAGCGTCACCCCAGAGCCTTTCACAGACGCAGACTACCTTTTGACAGGATAGCTTGTACTAGCTGTCCCCCTTCAAATTAGCCCGCCATTGTTGGCTTCCTTCCCGCTCAATGTTTGGGAAGAGGACCAGGGCATCTATAAATAGGACTAGCCACCACCATAGTAGGGGCATCTGATCTTAGCTGGAGGAGGATCACATCTCATCTTAGCTTGAGGGAATCTACACACCACAAGTTCACACGCACAAGAACACCCCAACCTCAGGAGGCTGTTCTTCCCTTCTACAGTTCATCATCAGCCCAAGAGGCAATCCACCACCGCCATACTAGAGTAGGGTATTACACCACAACAGTGGCCCGAACCAGTATAAACCCCGTTTCTCTCTGTGTTGTGAGTTCGTCGAGTTCGTCCGCAAGATCTTAGCGAGCTAGAGCATAGATCGGTAGGAGGGAAAGACTTCGCGTGCACCCTAGTGTTCGAACCTTAAGGGTTTGCCGGAACCCCACAACCGACATACCGGAAACCCCCGGGGAGTAAATTGGGCCTAATGGGCCCTAGTGGGAGAAGAGGAGGGGCTGACAAGGGCAGCCGCGCGCCCCTCCCCCGCTAGTCCAAATTCGACAAGGAGGGGGGCGGCGCCCCCCTTTCCTTCTCTTCCTCTCTCCCTTCCTTCCCTTCTCCTACTACTACTAGGAAAGGAGGAGTCCTACTCCTGGTGGGAGTAGGACTACCCCCTTGGCGCGCCCTCCTCCTTGGCCGGCCACCTCCCCCTAGCTCCTTTATATACAGGGGCAGGGGGGCACCCCATGGACACAACAATTGATCATTGATCTCTTAGCCATGTGCGGTGCCCCCCTCCACCATAATCCACCTCGGTCATATCGTAGCGGTGCTAAGGCGAAGCCCTTCGTCGGTAGCATCATCATCACTGTCACCACGCCGTCGTGCTGACGAAGCTCTTCCCGGAAGCTCCATTGGATCGTGAGCTCGCGGGACATCACTGAGCTGAACGTGTGCTGAACGCGGAGGTGCCGTACGTTCGGTGCTGAGGATCGGTCGATCGTGAAGACGTACTACTACATCAACCGCGTTGTTATAACGGTTCCGCTTACGGTCTACGAGGGTACGTAGACAACACTCTCCCCTCTCGTTGCTATGCATCACCATGATCTTGCGTGTGCGTAGGAAATTTTTTGAAATTACTACGTTCCCCAACAGTGTTCACGCCCAACAGAGAGAATGACGAGCTTACGCGCGCCCTAGGAAATCCTGAACACCCGGGAAGAACACGAGGCAAAGGCATTGTTCCAGACTGGAATGCCGACTACAGAAGCTGTACGAGAAGGAAGATGGAGGAGGAGAAGAAGAGGAAGCTGGAGGAGGAGAAGAGGAAGCAGGAAGCAGAACGCCTTAAAGGCCTAGAATCAAAGCATGCGGAGTTGGCACTCCAATTCCAGCGGCAGCGGCAGCAGATCGACTCACTTAGCCAAGAAAGGGGGTCTCAGCAGCGGCAGCAGCTAGCGGATGATCAAACATTGGATAGCACCGTCCCATCCATGCCGAGAAGCAGCATGGATTCCGCCTCTGGTGAGGCACTGCTAGATAGATACCCTGTGGATGACATCAGGGAGAACACTATTGTGAGCTACACTTCAAAATGAAGAACATATCCATGAAGGTGGCGGACGCCATTGCTTTTACAAATCCCCCCGAAGAAACCTTCCATTGCAACCCGATTCCAGCTGGCTATGCTCGTGTCATGGTTGATGAAGTGGTGGACCAATATTCGGGGCTAGAGCTTGACATTCCTGGAGGTGACGAGGAGCACACACTTGGAGAGGCCATACATCGTATCATCCAATGGAGAAACAATTGCATCATCTTTCCATGGCCACCGACACCGCGTCAGCCGACTCCTCCTCGAAGTCTGCCACCGTGTCAGTAGATTCTCGCTCCTCCAAGTCATCAGCCACCGCCTCAGCACAGTCCGGCTCCTCCGAGTCCGCCAACGCATCAGGCCACTCCTCCTCCAAGTCCGGCACCGCGTCAGGACACTCCTCCTGCTCCAAGTCTGGCACCGCGTCATCCCACTCCTCCTCCTCCAAGTCAGCCACGTCAACCGTCTCCCTCGCCTCAGTAACAGTGGAAGAGAGCCGCCACAGCTATGGTGCATAGCAGTACAAGTCGAGGTACAAGATCAGGTACAGGTGGCAAGAGATTCCAATTTGGTCCAAGCCTCACGCCTCTTCCGAAGAGGCCTTATGACCTAACTCCGAAGGAAAACGAAGCCAAATGCCAAGCCCAAGTGAGGGCCCATTTTGGACCAAAACTGGCACCGCCACCAAAGGAGAAAGTGCCTGAGCGTGTCGTTGACCACTTGTTCGTATGGCTGAAGCACCACCTCCCAAGCCTGTTGACTCAGACTATGAGCGCCAAATCATAAAGGCACATCGAGCACAACCAAAGAAGGAGTCAAGCTCAAGCTCGAGCCAAGTAGCTTCCAAAAAGCGGGAAAACCGTTCCCCAGCTGGGAGAACAGGTGGTGCAATCAACCCCCCGCTCATTGTACCAACACATGCGAGTACCGGTGCCGATCAGCTGGTAATAAATGACGAGCACAGAAGGCAGGCGGAAGAGCTCGGTATCACTGTTTATCAACTCCTAGATATCGAGCCCATGGATATGCTTAGAGAGGAGGACATAAAATAGAAATATGTCCGCGGTGAACCTTTCGTCAAGCCTGAGGAGGTCAAGAAGCTCTCAACGAGAATGTATGAATTACATCAATGGTACATGGAAATTACCAAGACTACCAATCGAGAGTCCCTCATGGTGAAAGTCAAGGAAGAGCATTACTTCCATCAGCTAGCTCTGTCTATTTAGTATACAGAACTATTTCAGTTATTCAATCAAGACGCACTCCATAAAGTGGCACTTCTCCCAATTCAAGACAAGATTAGTTTGTTCACATCTCTGCAAAACTCGATCAAGGTTGCTTAAGCAATCATCAAAAGAAGTTCCGTAAACGGAGAAATCATCCATGAAAACCTCAACAATCTTTTCACAAAAGTCAGAGAATATAGTAGTCATACATCTTTGAAAAGTAGCAGGTGCATTACATAAACCAAAAGGCATACATCTATAAGCAAAGGAACCGAAAGGGCAAGTAAAAGTTGTCTTTTATTAATCCTCTTTTGACACAGGTATTTGAGAGAAACCAGAATAACCATCTAGAAAGCAAAAATGTGTATGTTTGGATAATCTTTCTAGAATTTGATCAATAAAAGGTAAAGGGCAATGATCCTTTTTTGTAGCTTTATTTAATTTGCGGAAATCAACTACCACTCTATAACCTGTAACAATTCTTTGTGGGATCAGTTCATCTTTATCATTAGGAACAACAGTAATACCTCCCTTCTTAGGGACACAATGGACTGGACTTACCCACTAACTATCAGCAACGGGGTAAATTATACCTGCCTCCAGAAGCTTTAGTATTTCTTTTCTTACCACTTCTTTCATCTTAGGATTTAACCGTCGTTGATGATCAACAACCGGTTTAGCATCTTTCTCTAGTTTTATTTTGTGCTGGCATAGACTAGGACTAATGCCCTTAAGATCATCAAGAGTATATCCAATAGCAGCACAGTGCTTCTTCAGAGTTTTCAATAATTTCTTTTCTTCATGCTCTGAAATATTAGCACTAATAATAACAGGATATATCTCTTTCTCATCAAGATAAGCATATTTAAGAGTATCAGGTAAAGGTTTAAGCTCAAACACGAGATCACCATTAGGTGGAGGAGGATCCCCTAGGATTTCAACAGGCAAGTTGTGTTTCAAAATAGGACCCTGTTTAAAGAATACTTCATCTATTTCCCTTCTTTAATTCATAAACATGTCATTTTCATGTTCTAGCAAATATTGTTCTAAAGGATCATTAGGAGGCACGGCAATAGAAGCAAGACCAATAATTTCATCTTTACTAGGCAATTGTTTATCATGGGGTTGTCTGCGAAATTTAGCAAAATTAAACTCATGAGACATATCCCCTAAACCAACAGAAACAATATCTTTATTGTAGTCTATCTTAGCATTAACAATATTCAAGAAGAGTCTACCAAATATAATGGGACAAAAGTTATCTTGTGGGGAACCAAGAACAAGAAAATCAGTAGGGTATTTAACTTTCCCAGACAAGACTTCAACATCTCTAACAATCCCAACTGGTGAAATAGTATCTCTATTGGCAAGCTTAATTGTAACATCAATTTCTTCTATCTCAGCAGGTGCAATATCATGCATAATTTCTTTGTATAAGGAATGAGGTATTGCACTCGCACTAGCACCCATATCACATAAGCCATGATAGCAATGATCTCCTATTCTAACAGAAATAACAGGCATGCCTACAACAAGTCTATGTTTATTTTTAGTATCAGGTCTAGCAATTCTAGCAGCTTCATCACAGAAGTAAATAACATGCCCATCAATATTATCTACCAAGAGATCTTTAACCATAGCAACACTAGGTTCAACTTTAATTTGCTCAGAGGGAGTAGGTGATCTAATATTACTCTTACGAACCACAGTTGAAGCTTTAGCATGATCCTTTATTCTAACAGGGAAAGGTGGTTTCTCAATATAAGCAGTAGGAACAACAGGATCACTATAAGTGATAGTCTTTTCTTAAACTTTAATTGTTGCAACTACTTTTACTTCAGTGGGAGGATTATATTTAAACCACTTCTCCTTAGGGAGATCAACATGAGTAGCAAAGGATTCACAGAAAGAAACTACTATCTCAGAGTCAAGTCCGTATTTAGTGCTAAATTCACAAAAAGCTTCGGTATCCATAAAAGATTTAACACAATCAAACTTAGGTGTTATATCTGACTCTTTACCTTCGTCGAGGTCCCAATCTTCAGAGTTGCGTTTAATTCTTTCCAATAAATACCATTTGAATTCAATAGTCTTCATCATAAAAGATCCAGTACAAGAAGTATCGAGCATGTAGCGATTACTGAGAGAAACCTGAGCATAAATTTTTTGAATAATCATTTCTTTTGAGAACTCATGATTGGGGAAAGAATATAACATTGACTTAAGCCTCCCCCAAGCTTGAGCGATGCTTTTTCCTTCGTGAGGCCAAAAATTATATATATATATATATATATAATTACGATCATGATGATTAAGATGCATAGGATAAAACTTCTGATGAAATTCCAATTTCAATCGGTTGTAGTTCCATGGTCCCATATCATCACATAGCCTAAACCATGTCAATGCCTCTCCCTTCAAATATAAAGGTAAGAACTTCTTCTTGATAACATCCTCGGGCATACTTGCAAGCTTAAATAATCCACAAACTTCATCCACATAGATTAGGTGCAAATCGGGATGTAATGTTCCATCACATGTGGAAGGATTAGCTAGCAGTTTCTCTATCATACCCAAAGGGATTTCAAAGTAAATATTTTCAGTAGGTTCAGTAGGTTGAGGAGCAAATCTTTGCTCTACTGGTCGGGGTGAAGATACCCCGAACAAGTCCCTCAAAGGATTATGTTCCATAGTAACAAGTGACAGTAAATTTCATCACACTATATAAATTTTTCCTTACCAAATTCCACCTACCAAAGGCGCTTCACTCCCCGGTAACGGCGCCAGAAAAGAGTCTTGATGACCCACAAGTGTAGGGGATCTATTGTAGCCTTTTTGATAAGTAAGAGTGTCGAACCCAACGAGGAGCAGAAGGAAATGATAAGCGGTTTTCAGCAAGGTATTTTCTGCAAGCATTGAAATTATCGGTAACAGATAGTTTTGTGATAAGGTAATTTGTAACGGGTAACAAGTAATAAAAGTAAATAAGGTGCAGCAAGATGGCCCAATCCTTTTTTTAGAAAAGGACAAGCCTGGACAAACTCTTATATAAAGGAAAGCACTCCCGAGGACACATGGGAATTATCGTCAAGCTAGTTTTTATCACGCTCATATGATTCGCGTTTGGTACTTTGATAACTTGATATGTGGGTGGACCGGTGCTTGGGTACTGTCCTTCCTTGGACAAGAATCCCACTTATGATTAACCCCTATTGCAAGCATCCGCAACTACAACAGAAGTATTAAGGTAAACCTAACCATAACATGAAACATATGGATCCAAATCAGCCCCTTACGAAGCAACGCATAAACTAGGGTTTAAGCTTCTGTCACTCTAGCAACCCATCATCTATTTATTACTTCCTAATGCCTTCCTCTAGGCCCAAAAAATGGTGAAGTGTCATGTAGTTGACGTTCACATGACACCACTAGAGGAGAGACAACATACATCTCATCAAAATATCGAACGAATACCAAATTCACATGACTACTTATAGCAAGACTTCTCCCATGTCCTCAAGAACAAACGTAACTACTCACAAATCATATTCATGTTCATAATCGGAGGGGTATTAATATGCATAATGGATCTTAACATATGATCTTCCACCAAGTAAACCAACTAGCATCAACTATAAGGAGTAATCAACACTACTAGCAACCCACAGGTACCAATCTGAGGTTTGGATACAGAGATTTGATACAAGAGATGAACTAGGGTTTGAGATGAGATGGTGCTGGTGAAGATGTTGATGGAGATTGACCCCCTCCTGATGATAGGATCGATGGTGATGACGATGGTGATGATTTCCCCCTCCCGGAGGGAAGTTTCCCCGGCAGAACACTCCGCCGGAGCCCTAGATTGGTTCCACCAAGGTTCCTCCTCGTGGAGGTGGTGTTTCATCCCGTGAGCTTGATTATGCTTTTTTCCTCGACGAAAGACTCCATATAGCCAAAGATGGGCATCAGAGGGCCACCAGGGGGCCAACGAGGTAGGGGGTAGGGCGCGCCCCCCACCCTCGTGGACGGTGGGTGGCCCCCTCTGGTTCTTCTTTCGCCCAATATTTTTTATATATTCTGAAAATAATTCCCGTGGAGTTTCAGGACTTTTGGAGATGTGCAGAATAGGTCTCTAATATTTGCTCCTTTTCCAGCCCAGAATTCCAGCTGCCGGCATTCCCCCTCTTCGTGTAAACCTTGTAAAATAAGAGAGAAAAGGCATAAGTATTGTGACATAATGTGTAATAACAGCCCATAATACAATAAATATTGATATAAAAGCATGATGCAAAATGGACGTATCATGTCATCACCTCCCATAGGATTAGTATATGATCTTTTCATTATTTCTTTCCTTTCTTTCATTCTTTCTTATTTCCTTTCTTGAATTGCAACATGAAAGTAAAGAAAGCAAAAACTCAAACTAAAATTTATTATATAACTTGCACACGATTACAAGGATATATCACTAAGCAACTCTCAAAGATGAAAGTATCGAACTAAACTTTTATTCATCTAAAGCAAAAGATCGAACTAAAATAAGTGGAAGCAAAAAGATAGTGGGATGATACGATACCGGGGCACCTCCCCAAAGCTTGGCGGAAGCCAAGGGGAGTGCCCATACCCGATACTCAATTCTCCTTTGGTGGTGAAGAAGATGGTGGTGGTGGTGACAATTGTGCCTTCAACTTTTTCATATTGTAGTTGAGGAGAGCGAGTTCCTCCTTTAAATCATCGACCTCCAACTCCAGCTTCAAGATCTTGTCACATAAATTCCCTTTGTTTTTCTGCCGAAAACGAGAAGGAATAGATTGAGTTTTAGACCGATTAACTCTCCTAGGGACACTTGACCTCTTGAACTCCACATGCATATCCCCAGGTTGAGGTAGAGGAACATCCTCCTCCTCCGAGCTTGAATCATCGATCCTCATCAAGTGAGCATCCTCCTCATCATCCGTAGTTCGGCAATAAGAAGATAGGTCCCCATAGGTCTTTGGGTCAGCAATGAGACGTGAGACATAGCTCTCTCCATCGGAGTCTTGGGACAACATATTTTCAAAACTACGCGGAAAATAGCAAGAAAAGAGAACATGAGATTTCTTCGCGATACGGTGATCAACAGGTTCAGGAAGTATATATATATATATATCTTGGCGGACAAGCATATAGAAGAAAAACGGAGTATGGAAGGTGTCCCAGGTGGGCACAACCCACCTGGGTGCGCCCTCGTGTCTTGTGCCCACCAGGGTACGCTTCCGGGAAGTTTCTTTATTTTCAAATTTTCTAAATATTCCAAAACTGATAAAAAATATTTTTGCGGATTTTTCAGAGTCCGTTTACTTACCGTATCACGTACCTCCATATTTTCACGATTCTGGAGTGTTCCGGAAGGACTCCTTTATGTGTTCTTCCAGTGTCAAAGTTTGGATAATATTACTTTCAACATTAATGGGCGTACCTGAGATATAATGCTTTATTCATTGCCCATTGACAACCTTCGGGTTAGTACCTTCAGAATTATTTATTTTGATGGCTCTAGACCAATAAACCTCCTTGATAACATATGGGCCTTCCCATTTTGAGAGGAGTTTTCCTGCAAAGAATCTGAAACGAGAGTTGTACAAAAGAACATATTCTCCGACTTTAAACTCACGCTTTTGGATTCTTTTGTCATGCCATCTTTTAACTTTTTCTTTGAATAATTTTGCATTTTCATAAGCTTGGCTTCTCCATTCATCTAATGAGCTAATATCAAATAACCTTTTTTCACCGACAAGTTTGAAATCATAATTGAGTTCTTTGATTGCCTAATATGTTTTATGTTCTAACTCAAGAGGCAAATGACAAGATTTTCCATAAACCATTTTATAAGGAGACATACCCATAGGATTTTTATAAGCCAAAAGTGCATCATCTAATTTCTTAGACCAATACTTCCTGGACCTATTGACAGTTTTTTGCAAAATTAATTTTATTTCTCTATTGCTAAGTTCAACTTGACCACTACACTAAGGATGATAAGGTGGTGCAATTCTATGGTTAACATCATGCTTGGCAAGCATTTTACGGAAAGCACCACCAATTAAGTGTGAACCACCAGAAGTCATTAAATATCTAGGGACTCCAGACCTTGGGAAAATAACTTCCTTATGCATTTTAATAGAGGTGTTGTGATCAGCACTACTGGTTGGAATAGCTTCTACCCAATTAGTAACATAATCAACAACAACCAAAATATGTGTATACCCATTAGAGGAAGGAAAAGGTCCCATGTAATCAAATCCCCAAACATCAAATGGTTCAACAGCAAGTGAATAATTCATAGGCATTTCTTGAAGCTTACCGATATTACCTATCCTTTGACATTCATCACAAGATAAGACGAACTTACGGGCATCCTTGAAGAGAGTAGGCCAATAAAATCTAGACTGTAGTACCTTGTGAGCAGTTCTATATCCAGCATGATGCCCTCCATAAGCTTCGGAGTGAAATTTCCGTAGGATTTGTCCCTGTTCGTGCTCAGGTACACAACATCTAATAATACCATCTACTCGTTCTTTATAAATATGTGGATCATCCCACAAGTAATGTCTCAAATCATAGAATATTTTTTCTTTTGATGGTATTGTAAATGCGTTATATCGACTAGAGGGGGGGTGAATAGGCGATTTTTATGAAAGTCTTCAGAACATGGGAGTTTTGAAGACAAACGATAAAATTGAACCTATTACCATGCAGCGGAAGGTAGACTACACTAGGCAAACCATAGTCAAGTATTCAATGAAGTGAAAGCACAAAGACTAATAGCAGCTAGGTAGTAAGGATCAGGTAGGAAGATATTGTGAAGCCAAACAGAACACGCAGTCACTCAGTGAAGACAAATGATAGAGCAAACATACAATGACTTCACAAGGAGTAACAGTAAGTAAAGTGAAGTGAAGATGAAACCAGTGACTCGTTGAAGACAATGATTTGTTGAACCAGTTCCAGTTGCTGTGACAACTGTATGTCTGGTTGGAGCGGCTAGGTATTTAAACCTTAGGACACACAGTCCCGGACACCTAGTCCTGAACACACAGCTCAGGACACCCAGTCCTCACCGTATTCTCCTTGAGCTAAGGTCACATAGACCTCGCCCAATCACTCTGGTAAGTCTTCAAGGTAGACTCCCAAACCTTCACAGACTTCGTTCACTGGCAATCCACAATGTCTCTTGGAAGCTCAGAACGCGACGCCTAACCGGCTGGAGGATGCACAGTCCTCAAGTGTAATAAGTCTTCAGATCACACAGACAAGAAGACTTAAGTGATGCCCAATTCTCTCTGGCTCTGGTGGTTAGGGCTTTTATCCTCGCAAGGAATTCTCTCTCAAAGGCTTCGAGGTGGGTTGCTCTCAAACGACAAAAGCCATACTCTCAATCTGAGCAGCCAACCGTTTATGGTTGTAGGGGGGGCTATTTATAGCCACTTGGCAACCCGACCTGATTTGTCCGAAATGACCCTGGGTCACTAAGGAACTGACACGTGTTCCAACGGTCAGATTTCAAACTCACACGGCAACTTTACTTGGGCTACAAGCAAAGCTGACTTGTCCGACTCTGGACAAGATTCGCTCTAATAGTCTTCACTCGAAGACATAGGTTTTTGGTTTAGGCATCACTTCAGTCATTCTGACTGGTTCTCTTGGACCCCACTTAACAGTACAGTGGTTCCTATGACTCAACACAAAAGAAAAAGACCTACAAAAGATCTAAGTCTTCGAGCTCCATAGGCTTCATATCGTGTCTTCTCTTGTCATAGTCTTCAATGTGAATATCTTCATATACCACCTTTGACTTCAATGTCTTCATACATTTTTAGGGGTCATCTCTGGTAGTAAAACCGAATCATGACTGACTTCTACCTGTGTTATCCTGCAATTCTCACAAACACATTAGTCCCTCAACTAGGTTTGTTGTCAATACTCCAAAACCAACTAGGGGTGGCACTAGATGCACTTACAGGTATGTAAAGCTAGGTGGTAAATATTTAGCAACAATGTAATTAGCATAATCGGCATACCAAGGAGTACTGTGAGCAACATTTATTGCAACTAACTTCTCTGCAGGAAAGCTATCATCAATAGGTAGTGGGTCATCAAGCACATTTTGAAGGCTAGATAAATTATCAGCTACTGGGTTCTCAGCTCCTTTTCTATCAATGATATGTAAATAAAATTCTTGTAATAAGAGAACCCATCGAATGAGTCTAGGTTTAGCATCTTTCTTTTCCATAAGATATTTAATAACAACATGGCCTGTGTGAACAGTTACTTTGGAATCAACAATATAAGGTCTAAATTTATCACAAGCATAATTTCTTTGAGCACTGTCTAGAGTTTTACTAGCATAATGAATTACATTAAGTTTCTTATCAACTCTTTGTCCTAGAACAGCACCAACATCATAGTCACAAACATCACACATAATTTCAAAAGGAAAGTTCCAATCAAGTAGTTGAACAATAGATGCAGAAATTAAGGCTTTCTTGAGTGTTTCAAAGGCTTCTAGACAATCATCATCAAAAACAAAAGGAATGTCCTTTCACAAAAGACTAGTAAGAGGCCTAGAAATTTTAGAAAAGTCTTTGATAAATCTCCTATAGAAACCAGCATGACCTAAGAAACTACGAATACCTTTTATATCTTTAGAACATGGAATTTTCTCGATTGAATCAACCTTAGCTTTGTCCACTTCAATACCTCTTTCAAAAATTTTATGACCCAAGACAATGCCTTCATTAACCATAAAGTGGCACTTCTCCCAATTCAAGACAAGATTTGTTTGTTCACATCTCTGCAAAACGCGATCAAGATTGCTTAAACAATAATCAAAAGACTTCCCATAAACAGAAAAGCCATCCAAGAAAACATGAACAATCTTTTCACATAAGTCAGAGAATATAGCGGTCATACATCTTTGAAAGGTAGCAGGTGCATTACATAAACCAAAAGGCATACGTCTATAAGCATAAGTTCCAAAGGGACAAGTAAAAGTGGTCTTTTCTTGATCAGGTTGAGAAACAAGTATTTGTGAAAAACCAGAATATCCATCAAGGAAGCAAAAATGTGTGTGCTTATATAATCTTTCAAGCATTTGATCAATAAAAGGCAGAGGGGTAATGATCTTTTCGAGTTGCTTTGTTTAATTTTCTAAAATCAATTACCATTCTATAGCATGTAACAATTCTTTGTGGAATAAGTTCAATCTTATCATTTGGAACAACAGTAATACCTCCTTTCTTAGGGACACAATGAACCAGACTTACCCATCTACTATCAGTTATAGGACATATTATACCTGCTTCCAGAAGTTTAAATATTTTCGTTCTTACCACTTCTTTCATCTTCGGGTTTAACCGACGTTGGTGATCAACACGGGTTTAGCATCAGGTTCCATATTAATTTGGTGCTGACATAGAGTGGAACTAATGCCCTTTAAATCATCAGGAGTATATCCAATAGCAGCTCGGTGCTTCCTTTCATTAACAGGATATATCTTCTTTTCATCAAGATAAGCATATTTCAAAGTGTCTGAAAATTGTTTTAATTCAAACACATGATCACATTTAGGTGGAGGAGGACCTCCTAGAGTTTCAATAGGCAAATTGTTTTTAAGCAAAGGACGTTGTTCAAAGAAAATTTTATTTATTTCATTTCTTTCATGCATATGTAAATCTTTTTCATGGTCTAGCAAATATTGTTCTAAAGGATCAGTAGGTGGTACAACAATAGAAGCAAGACTAATTAATTCATCCTTACTAGGCAATTCTTTTTCATGAAGCTTTCTACTAAACTTGGAAAAATTAAATTCATGACACTCATCATGAAAACTAACACTGACAGTTTGCTTCTCACAATCTATTCTAGCATTAACGATGTTCAAGAAAGGTCTACCAAAGATAATGGGAAAAAAGTCATCTTGTGGGGAACCAAGAACAAGAAAATTAGTAGGGTATTAAATTTTCCCACACAAGACTTCAACATCTCTAATAATCCCAATCGGTGATATTGTGTCTCTATTATCAAGTTTAATAGTAACATCTATATCTTGTATTTCTGCGGGTGCTATGTCATTCATAATTTCTTGATATAAGATGTAGGGAATAGCACTCACACTAGCACATATGTCACATAAACCATGATAACATTGATTTCCTATTTTAACTGAGATGACAGGCATGCCAAAAACAGGTCTATGTTTATCCTTTTTATCAGGTTTGGCAATTCTAGCAGCTTCTTCACAGAAGTAAATAACATGACCATCCATATATTCTTCCAAGAGATCTTTAACCATAGCAATACTAGGTTCTGTTTTAATTCATTCATTAGGTTTAGGTGTTCTAATATAGCTTTTGTTAACCATAGTTGAAACTTTCACATGTTCCTTTATCCTAATAGGGAAAGGTGGTTTCTCTATATAAGTGGAAGGAACAACTTGATCAAAATTATAAAGTATAGTTTCTTCTTTAACCGATGCCGGTTCTTTAGTTTCTTCTTTAATAGGTGGGTGATATTTAAACCACTTCTATTTAAGGAGTTCAACATGAGTAGAAAATGATTCACAAAAGGAGTCTACTATCTCAGCCTTAAGTCCATATTTAGTGCTAAACTTTTGAAAAGCATCGGTATCCATAAAACATTTAACACAATCATAATTAAGTTTAATACCTAACTATTTACCTTTATCGAGTTCCCAATCTTCAGACTTGCATTTAATTCTTTCCAAAAGATCCCACCAGAATTCAGCAGTCTTCTTCATAAAAGAACCAGCACAAGAAGTATCAAGCACGGTTTGATCATTACGAGAAAGCCGAGCATAAAAGTTCTAGATAATAATTTCTCTTGAGAGCTCATGATTGTGGCATGAGTATAACATTGAATTCAACCTCCCCCAAGCTAGAGTGATACTTTATCCTTCACGAGGCCAAAAATTATATATATAATTCTGATCACGATGAACTAGATGCATAGGATAAATTTTTTGGTGGAACTCCAATTTCAATCGAATCCAATTCCAAGATCCAATATCATCATATAGCGTACACCATGCCAATGCTTTTCCCTTCAAAGATAAAGGGAAAAAATTCATAACTTCATCTCTGGGTAAGCCCGCAAGCTTAAACAATTCATAAATTTGTTCTACATATATCAAGTGCATATCAGGATGTTCGGTTCCATCTCCTGCATAAGGATTAGCTAGCAGTTGTTCTATCATACCCGAAGGAATTTCATATTCATTATTTTCAGTAGGTGCAGTAGGTTGAGGGGTAGCTAATTGTGGTTCCGGACGAGGTGAAGATACCCCGAACAAACCCCTCAAAGGATTGTTTTCCATAGTAACAAGCGACAATAAATTTCAGCACACTATATAAATGTTTCCTTACCAAATTCCACTTACCAAAGGCGCTTCACTCCCTGGCAATGGCGCCAGAAACTAGCCTTGATGACCCACAAGTATAGGGTATTAATTGTAGCTCTTTTCGATAAGTAAGAGTGTCGAACCCAATGAGGAGCAGAAGGAAATGACAAGTGGTTTTCGGCAAGGTGATGTCTGCAAGTGCTGAAATTGTAAGTAGTAGAGTAGTTTGATAGCAAGGTAATTTGTAACGAGCAAGTAACGATAGTAGTAAAAAAAGTGCAGTAAGGTAGCCCAATCCTTTTGAGGCAAAGTACAGGACAAAACGGTCTCTTATGATAAGCAAAGCATGCTTGAGGGTACACGAGAATTTCATCTAGTCACTTTCATCATGTTGGCTTAATTCGTGTTTGGTACTTTGATAATTTGATATGTGGGTGGACCGGTGCTTAGGTGTTGTTTTTACTTGAACAAACCTCCTACTTATGATTAACCCTACCGCAAGCATCCGCAACTACCAGAAAAGTATTAAGAATAAATTATAACCATAGCATTAAACTTTTGGGTCCAATCGGTCCCTTACGGAAGAGCGCATAAACTGGGCTTTAAGCTTTTGTCACTCTCGCAACCCATCATCTAATTGCTACTCCAAAACGCATTCCCTTAGACCCAAATATGGTGAAGTGTCATGTAGTAGACGTTCACATGACACCACTAAGGGAATCACAACATAAATACTATCAAAATATCGAACACATATCAAGTTCACATGATTACTTGCAACATGATTTCTCCCGTGGCCTCAAGAACAAAAGTAACTACTCACAAATGATAATCATGCTCAAGATCAGAGGGGTATTAAATATCATATTGGATCTGAACATATAATCTTCCACCAAATAAACCATATAGTGATCAACTACAAGATGTAATCAACACTACTAGTCACCCACAAGCACCAATCTATAGTTCCGGAAACAAGATTGAACACAAGAGATGAACTAGGGTTTGAGAGGAGATGATGTTGTAGAAGATGTTGATGGAGATTACCCTCCCCAAGATGGGAGAGTTGTTGGTGATGATGATGACGATGATTTACCCCTCCGGGAGGGAAGTTCCCCCGGCAGAGTCGCTCCACCGGAGGGCAAAAGTGCTCTTGCCCAAGTTCCGCCTTGAGGCTGCGGCGCTCCGTCCCGAAAGTCCCCTCCTTATTTTTTCTAGGTCAAAATGACTTATATACCAGAAGATGGGCACCGGAGGTGGGCCTGGGTGAGCACAACCCACCAGGGCGCGCCTGGGATTCCTGGCGCGCCCAGGTGGGTTGTGCCTACCTGGTGGGGCCCCTCTGGTACTTACTGGCTCCAATATTCCACAAAAAATTCTCCGTGAAGTTTCAGCTCATTTGGAGTTGTGCAGAATAGGTGGCTTGACGTAGCTTTTCCAGGTCCAGATTTCTAGCTGCCGGAATTCTCCCTCTTTGTGTATACCTTGCATATTATGAGAGAAAATGCATTATAATTACTCCAAAAAGCATTATTCTGGATAAAAACATTATAAATAACAATAAGAAAACATGATGCAAAATGGACATATCCTGGATCTTTGAAAGGTAGCAGGTCCATTGCATAAACCAAAAGGCATACGTCTATAAGCATAAGTTCCAAAAGGACAAGTAAAAGTGGTTTTTTCTTGATCATGTTGGGAAACATGTATTTGTGAAAAAATAGAATATCCATCAAGGAAGCAAAAATGTGTGTTCTTAGATAATCTTTGTAGCATTTGACCAATAAAAGGCAGAGGGTAATGATCTTTTCTAGTTGCTTTGTTTAATTTTCTAAAATCAATTACCATTCTATAGCCTGTAACAATTCTTTGTGGAATAAGTTCATTCTTATCATTAAGAACAACATTAATAACTCCTTTCTTAGGGACACAATGGACATGACTTACCCATCTACTATCAGCTATAGGATATATTATACTTGCTTCCAGAAGATTTAATATTTCCGTTCTTACCACTTCTTTCATCTTCGGATTTAACTGACGTTGGTGATCAACCACGGGTTTAGCATTAGGTTCCATATTAATCTTGTGCTGACATAGAGTGGGATTGATGCCCTTAAGATCATCAAGAGTATATCCAATAGCAACTCGGTGCTTCCTTAGAACTTTCAATAATCTTTGTTCTTCATGTTCTAAAAGGTTAGCACTAATAATAACAGGATAAATCTTTTTCTCATCGAGATAAGCATATTTCAAAGTATCTGGCAATTCTTTTAATTCAAACACAGGATCACCTTTAGGTGGAGGAGGACCTCCTATAGTTTCAATAGGCAAATTGTGTTTAAGTAGGGGACGTTGTTCAAAGAAAATCTTATCTATTTCACTTCTTTCATGCATATGCATATCATTCTCATGGTCAGTATTGTTCTAAAGGTTCAGTAGGAGGTAAAAAATAGAAGCAAGACCAATAATTTCATCCTTACTAGGCAATTATTTTTATGAGGTTTTCTGCTAAACTTGGAAAATTTTAACTCATGAGACTCATCACCAAAGCTAACACCGACAGTTTATTTCTCACAATCTATTTTAGCATTAACGGTGTTAAAGAAAGGTCTACCAAAGATAATGGGACAAAATTCATCCTGTGGGGAACCAAGAACAAGAAAATCAATAGGGTATTTTATTTTCCCACATAGGACTTCAACATCTCTAACAATCCCAAGTGGTGTGATGGTGCCTCTATTAGCAAGTTTAATAGTAACATTTATGTCTTCTATTTCAGCAGGTGCTATTTCATTCATAATTTCTTGATATAAGGTGATAGGAATAGCACTCATGCTAGCACCTGTGTCCCATAAACCATGATAACATTGATCTCCTATTTTAACTGAGACAACAGGCATGCCAACAACAGGTCTATGTTTATCTTCTTCATCAGGTTTGGCAATTCTCACAGCTTCATCACAGAAGTAAATAACATGCCCATCTATATTTTGAACCAAGAGATTTTTAACCATAGAAACACTAGGTTCTACCTTGATTTGTTCAGCTGGTTTAGGTGCTAAACTTTTGAAAAGCATCGGTATTCATAAAAGATTTAAGACAATCATACTTAAGATTAATACCTGACTCTTTACCTTCGTTGAGTTCCCAATCTTCAGACTTGCATTTAATTCTTTCTAGAAGATCTCACCGGAATTCAATAGTCTTCTTCATAAATGAACCAGTACAAGAAGTATCAAGCATGGATCGATTATCATGAGAAAGCCGAGCATAAAAATTTTGAATGTTAATTTCTCTTGAGAGCTCATGATTGGGGCATGAATATAACATTTACTTAAGCCTCCCCCAAGCTAGAGTGATACTTTCTCCTTCATGAGGCCAAAAATTATATATATAATTCCGATCACGATGAACTAGATGCATAGGATATTTTTTTTGGTGAAACTTCAATTTCAATCGATTCCAATTCCAAGATCCAATATCATCACATAGCCTATACCATGCCAATGCTTTTCCCTTCAAAGATAAAGGGAAAACCTTATTCTTAGCTTCATCTCCAGGTAAACCTACAAGCTTAAATAATCCACAAATTTCTTCCACATATATCAAGTGCATATCAGGATGTTCGGTTCCATCTCCTGCATAAGGATTAGCTAGCAGTTGTTATATCATACCCAAAGGAATTTCATAACCAATATTTTCAGTAGGTGCAGTAGGTTGAGGGGTGACTAATTTTGGTTCTGGTCGACGTGAAGATACCTCGAACAAACCCCTCAAAGGATTGTTCTCCATAGTCATAAGTGACAGCAAATTTCAGCACGTAGTAATAATTTTTTTTACCAATTTCCACTTACCAAGAGCGCTTCACTCCCAGGCAACGGTGCCAGAAAAGATCCTTGATGACCACAAGTATAGGGGATCAATCGTAGTCCTTTCGTTAAGTAAGGGTGTCGAACCCAACAAGGAGCAGAAGGAAATGACAGGTGGTTTTCAGCAAGGTAATGTCTGCGAGCACTGAAATTATAAGTAATAAGTAGTTTGATAGCAAGATAATTTGTAACGAGCAAGTAAAAATAATAGTAACAAAAGTGCAGCAAGGAAGCCCAATACTTTTGAGGCAAAGGACTAGCCAAAACGATCTCTTATAATAAGCAAAGCATTCTTGAGGGTACACGGGAATTTAATCTAGTCACTTTCATCATGTTGGTTTGATTTGTGTTCGCTACTTTGGTAATTTGATATGTGGGTGGACCAGTCCTTAGGTGTTATTATTACTTGAACAAATCTCCTACTTATGATTAACCCCCTCGCAAGCATCTGCAACTACGAGAAAAGTATTAAGAATAAATTATAACCATAGCATTAAACTTATGTCACTCTCGCAACCCATAATCTAATAACTACTCCACCATGAATTCCCTTAGGCCCAAGTATGGTGAAGTGTCATGTAGTCGACGTTCACATGGCACCACTAAGGGAATCACAACATACATACCATCAAAATATCGAACACATATAAAATTCACATGATTACTAGCAATAAGATTTCTCCCGTGACCTCAAGAACAAAAGTAACTACTCACAAATGATAATCATGCACAAGATCAGAGGGGTATTAAATAGCATATTAGATATGAACATATAATCTTCCACCAAATAAACCATATAGGAATCAACTACAAGATGTAATCAACAATATTAGTCACCCACAAGTACCAATCTATAGTTTTGATACAAAGATTGAACAGAAGAGATGAACTAGAGTTTGAGAGGAGATGCTGCTATTGAAGATGTTGATGGATATTGCCCTCCCCAAGATGGGAGATGTAGGATCAAAAGTAGGTCTAGAGGGGGGTGATTAGACTACTTGATCATATAAAAATCTATCATTTTCCCAATTTTAAGTCTTGGCAGATTTTAACTACTTAGCACAAGTCAAGCAATCAACCTACACATGCAATTCTAATAGTATAGCAGAGGAATGTAAAACATTGCATATGAAGGTAAAGGGAGGGGTTTGGAAAGGCAAACGCAATGTAGACACGGAGATTTTGGCGTGGTTCTGATAGGTGGTGCTATTATACATCCACGTTGATGGAGACTTCAACCCACGAAGGGTAACGGTTGCGCGAGTCCACGGAGGGCTCCACTCACGAAGGGTCCACGAAGAAGCAACCTTGTCTATCCCACCATGGCCATCGCCCACGAAGGACTTGCCTCACTTGAGTAGATCTTCACGAAGTAGGCGATCTCCTTGCCCTTACAAACTCCTTGGTTCAACTCCACAATCTTGACGGAGGCTCCCAAGTGACACCTAACCAATCTAGGAGACACCACCCTCCTAAAGTTAATAGATGGTGTGTTGATGATGAACTCCTTGCTCTTGTGCTTCAAATGATAGTCTCCCCAATACTCAACTCTCTCTCACAGATTTGGCTATGGTGGAAAGATGATATGAGTGGAAACCAACTTGGGGACGGCTAGAGATCAAGATTCTTGTGGTTGGATTGGAATGTCTTGGTCTCAACACATGAGTAGGTGGTTCTCTCTCAGAAAATGAATGCTAGAAGTGTAGGCACGTTCTGATGACTTTCTCTCAAATGGAGAGGAGGGTGGTGGGGTATATATAGCCTCCACACAAAATCTAACCGTTACACACATAAGACCCAACTCGGTCAGACCGAATGTATGAACTTGGTGAGACCGACTCAGTTCAAAATGTGAACGTTTTGCTTTTCGGTGGGACCGACATGATCAACTCAGTGGGGACCGGTGAGCTAGGGTTAGGGAAAACTTGATCTCGGTTTGATCGATTACTTCAACTCGGTGAGACTGATCTCAGTAATGAGCAAACAGAGGGTTGGCCAGGCAAACTCGGTGTAACTGATCGCTCCTTTCAGTGAGACCAAAACATTACGAAAGAGAAACATAGAGTTTGTACTATGAACTCGGTGGGACCAATCACTCATTTCGGTGAGACCAAAACATTACGAAGGGAAACAGAGAGTCTGAAGTCCCATCTCGGTGAGACCGAGATCCCTATCGGTGAGACCGAACTGATTAGGGTTTCTAGCTATGGGTATGTCAAGTAAACTCGGTGGCGCCGGATGAATCAAATCGGTGGGGCCGAGTTTCACTTTAGGTTTAGGACATATTTGGATTTCAGAAAAATGGTTGAGGGCTTTGGAGTATCTCACTAAGCATTTTGAGCAAGTAGATCATAAAGCAACACCTCATCCCATTTTAATAGTATTGTCTTTCCTATGGACTCAATGTGATCTGGGATCACTAAAATAGAAATGGAGAGTATTGAGTTTTGCCAATATTTATCCTTAGCATTTTGAGGGGAACACATCTCTAGTCCATGCCATGCCAATCACTGAACTTCCTGAAATAATCAACTTCAAAGGATATTAGTTCAATGAGCTATATGTTTTTATGAATTACCAAAACCACCCAGAGAATAGTTGCACTTTCAATCTCCCCCTTTTTGGTAATTGATGACAACATATAGATCAAATCTTTGACAAATGATAAAAAGAATGAGATATATCGTCGCTTTGAGAAGTATGTGATAAGCAAGAGCTCCCCCTAAACTCATGCATTATTTATGATTTTCTTTTGAATGCAAATGCACAATTGATTAGGATCATGGGTTACTCTTCCATGTCACATACATCTTGGTGGAGCGCTCAAAATAATATAATATAAATAGCATGTACTCATCACCAAGACAAATATGATTGATCATACACAAGTGATAGGATAGCATCATTCAAGCATATATAGTAAAGCATAATATGATCAACCACACGATCATAAGAGTATCTCAAACACAAGCACACATATTTTAGTGAACACACAAGCAAATAAGTAGCAAAAAAAGTGCAAGAGAGACAAATAAGACGCAAAACTCTCTCTCTCTCTCAGCCTACAATCTATACACTCCCCCCTTTGGCAACAAGTTACCGAAAAGCTTGAAAATGCATAGTGCTATACGGCACTCTAAGCACGATCTCTGGGAGCTCCGGAGTGCGAAGATGGCGTGGAGAGAATAACATCTGCAAAGACTTCGGCTGATGTTTGAGGAACTGGAGGGGTTTCCACTGGAGGGGCAACTGAGGCTGTGGCTACAGGTGCTGAAGTTGTGGTCCTTGTGTCACTGACTGGCACATCTGTAGACCTTTGTGCTCTAGGCACCCTCTGATAAGCATCTGTGGTAGATCTTCCTCTCCTATCCTCTGCTTCTTCTTGGAGTTGCTCAACTGCAGTCTGAATCTCTGTGACCTTCAAGTCTAGATCATAAAACTTTGTTTCAATGATTCTCTCAAGACTTTCTTGGTTTTCAGTCAGGGTGGTTACTCCTTTCTCAAACCTCACCGTGGCTTCAAGCAGATATCTGAGCTGGTCCTGGTTGGTCTTGAGATTTGCAGCTGAGGCATATGGAATCTTGGAAGCCTTTTCTCCCTTGGCCTTCTCTCTCTTCTCCTGAGCCTCAACAGATGTAGGATGTGAGGCATCCATGACAACTATGTTGTCCTCAAAATCTGGACTCAAGGGAAGGTGCTCTCTATCTAGCAAATATGTGTCTGTGCCCACCTTGGAGTTAATGACCATCTGAATCTGTGGGGCATATCCACAAGATCTCTTCTGATCAGATGCAGTCCTCTTAACAGTTTCAACTATCAAGGTCATCACCTTGAACTTCTCTGGCACATCAAACATTTGTAGCAAGTTGATTGAGTGCCCTATGATCATCCTGTCATCTCCAAACTTGGGCAACAATGTGTGCCTCAGGATAGTGTTGATGGTTGGCAGCCCTGACAGAAGATAATAAACTGGGCCAAACTTGTGAGTGTCCAAGGCATCATCTGGTATCTCCTTGTACATGTGTGCCATGGAGTTGTGGCCTTTCCTGTGCTTAGCATAGACAGCAGTGTCATTCTCTCCTTCTTCAAGTGCATGGATTAGCTCAGCCCACTCAGCAACCGATGATTACCACCTAGTACCCTCTGTCATCCAGACAATCTTGCCATCTGGGTAAAAATGAGCAGTGGAATAGAACTGCATCACCATCTCATCATTCCATTTGGTCAACTTTTAACCCACAAAAGCATCAACTCCATTCATTTTGAAGCTCTCATGAACTCCAGGAAAGTGATCTTCATTGTCATCAATGAAAGTCCAGTCAAACCATCTCATGTCACTGACAACGGGCTTCTTGTCCAGGAGGACTGTCTCATAGAATTCATGTTGTTCCTTAGTGTGGAACATGTAATCCACAGCAGTTCTTCTCCTAGTTGCATAAGCATCTCTTTGCCTCCATAGTCTGAGACCTGCATCTTTCCTCAACTTCATGTTCTCTGCAATGGGATGATTGTCATCATGATCAGGTATCTTGGGCTTGAGCTTTCTGAGCACTTGGGGCTCTTCCTCTTCTTCAACTTCAGGCACTGGGTTGGTCTTCTCTGCAGCAGGGATGCTCCTGGTAGATCTCTTGGGTGCAGTATGCTTAGGAGCTTGAGCTTGCGAGGATTGCTTGGGAGCAGTGTTGGGCTTAGAAGGAGTAGCTCCTGACTTGATTGCATCTCTCGTCAATTTCTGAGCTTTAGGTGCTGGTGCAGCACCTTCTTCTTCGTCCTCATCCTCATCAGATTCCTTCATCATAGAAGGTTTTCCAATAACTCTAGCCATGGTCTTTTTGACCCTTTCCTTCCTTTTTTGCCTCCAGCAGCCTCTTCTTCCTTTGAATTCAAAGTTTCAAGTGTTGAGGCCCTAGCTTTGGACATGGGCTTTCTTTGAACAGGAGCCTTCACTTTCATGCCTGGCTTGATGCCAGCAGGAACATGTTCTTTCTTGGTCAAATTCTTCTTGGAAGTGACCTCCTCATCAGCAATATAGTCCTCATCTTCAGATTCCGAGGTTCTCTTTTTCCTATGCCTAGTAGCAGCCTTAGGCACATTTCTTGGTGTGCTTCTGCTTCCATCATCAGAGCTGCTTGAGGGACTAGTGCCCTCACTGAGATTCTGGTTGTCACTCTGGTCTGACATTGCTGATACTGACCCTGTCAACAGATGGGTATAGGTAGAGTAGATGAGCGTCACAAAGTACAGCTATTTTGGTAAAAAGAATGACTCAAAAACTTCATTTTAGTTTTCTACAGAAAGCATTTCGGAGCTACCGATATGACAAACTCGGTGACAGCGAAGAAACTTTGGAGTCTAAACATGTGAAATCGGTCAGGCCGAGACATAGTTCGGTGACTCTAAGATGCTAGGGTTTCACTGAGAGAGTAAACTCAGTCACACCGATTTGTACACTTCGGTCAGACCGAGTAGTACATGTACAATGGCCTGGGCCAAATCGGTGAGACCGAATATTTCACATCGGTCGATCCGAGATGAGTTCGGCGGAAACCTAATCCTAAGTTTTTGGATCAAAACTAATCTAGAGGAAGTTTTGACTGGATAGAACTATTTCAATCGTGGCAAGAATCATGGAATTTTCCTTAGTGCAAGAATTAGAGTTAAAGATTGCACAAGGAGATGAGTTCATACCCTAACTTGGTGATGAACCCGCTATGGCGTCAACGGCAGAGAAGATTCCCGTTGATGGCGGCAAAGACCAGCGGCAGGAGGTCGCGGGCGATGAGGAGATGATCCGGACACCTCGAGTCGGCAGAGCTAGACAGGCGCGAGCGAGGCGTTTGGAGAAATTTCCAAAATTTTCAGCCCGAGTATATATATCCAGACTCTCACTATAAAGAAGACACATCCGTGACATTTTGGGCCGAACGAATTTTTTTCCTGTCATACTTATGACACTTCTATGATGATAATTGTGACAAAACCCGGTATCATCATAGATGTGGTGAGGTCCTACTTCTATGACCAAAAATCATGATAGAAAATGGGCTTTTTGTCTTGGGCGGGCCGGAGACGCAGCTGCATGACATTCTTTGGGCGGTCCATGACGGAAAAAATCATGGTAGAAGCGAGGGCGAGGAAAATATTGGGGAGTTCCCGGTCACGGTGGGTGGTTGGGGGCCGAGCGATGCGCATTTTTCTCGTACGTATGCGCGTGTGTGCGGGGCATTGGGCTCTAACTGAACCCGAGCGAGGCGTTGGCCTCAAACTGAACCCGAGCGATTGCACTGCAAGCTACGCATTACTGAACCCGAGCGATTGCACTGCAAGCTACGCATTACTGAACCCGAGCGATCGATCGATCCCTTGCTGTTAACTGAACCCGACTGATTCCTTCGCTACTGCTGCTAACTGAAGCCGATCGATGCTGCCTCTGGATGAACAGTGAGCATTGTTGGGGGGTTGGGATGAATAGTTCCTGGTGGGGCTTGGATGAACAGGACCCCGTGGTAGTAGAGGCCGTTGCCGCTAGATGAATAGTACCCCGGTCAATCGAGCCGGTGGATGAACATGACCCCGTGGAGGGCTGGATGAACACATCGAGGGCTGGATGAACAGTAGACAGTGGAGGGCTGGATGAACAGTAGCCGGTGGAGGGCTGGATGAACAGTAGCCCGTGGAGGTGTGGTTAAACAGGACCCAGTGGAGAGGGCTGGTTGAACAGTAGCCGGTGGAGGCTGGATGAACAGGAGCCCGTGGATGAACAGTCGCACGTGGAGGCTGGAGGAGGTCGACGGTGGATGAACAATAGCTCGTGGAGGTAGTCGACGGTGGAGATGAATAGTATCCCGTGGAGTCCCGTTTTGCAGTACGCCACACCCCTCCCGATGAACAGGACCCCCGTTTCGACCGTAGCGCTCAAACACAAGTCTGTTTCCTCCGTTTTGTGGTACGCCACACCCCTCCCGATCAACAGGACCCCGTTTCCACCATAGGAGGTCTGTTTCCGCCATTTTGTGGTACGCAGACCCCTCCCGATGAGCAGGATCCCGTTTCAACCATGGCCGGTCAAACACAAGGCCGTTTCCTCCATTCTGCGGTACGCCAGGCCTCGTTTCCATCGGCTATTCCATACAAGCCGGTTGTCTCCCAATGAACACGATGACGCATTCCCTTCCGACCCAGCTAGTTGCCTCCCCATGATCACGATGACGGTGCAACTTCTCCGTTCCGACCCAGCCATGTACACGAGCCCTGGCCATACGTATGCGCGAGTAGGCGTTCGAGACCCCGCCCGTATGTATGTATGTGGCTGTATTTTCTTTCTTGCACCCTGGCCGCTGTACGTACATGTACATGCTACGTGCACGCCTCTACTACGACACACGTGCACGCCTCTACTACGAGACATGCCCTTCCTTACACGGCCACGGTTCATCGCTGCAGCCTACAGACAGACCGATCATATGTACGTACACGTTCGCGACCAGAATGACAACACTACGTACGCTTCGACCAGGTGGGTCCCGACTGTCATGCACTTCCTTGTGTGCGAAGATGTAGCTGGTGGGTCCCAGCAGTCAGGGGGGAAACATTTTTTCGCAAAATACAGTGGCCCGTATAGTGGGTCCCTGCTGTCAGGTGGAGGAATAATTATTTCACGCGTAATAAGGAGGCACTTCCTTGCCACGGCCGTGGACCCAGCTGTTAGCCTCTCCATGTACAGTACTCTTCCGACGAAAGTCGTTCTTTAACGACATTGACCACGCCACGTCGAGAGCACCAGGGTGGTGGACGACAGCGAGGCCTAGGAAGGGGGCGACACGGAGCCGGGGAAGATGCGGCAGTGGATGCCCACACGGAGGGGAGTACGTGGGTTGACTGCTTCAGTTGCGGTGTGAGGCTGCCGTCGCGGGAGAATAACAGGAGGTGTGGGTGAGTATAGAGGGATGGCATGGCCAGCGGTGGCAGCACAGACAAACACGGGAGGCAGGAGTAGGCGGCATGGCTGATGCTTGTTTGGGTGGCTAGAGCAAGAAGGCTAGAGGTTGAAGAAGCACTACGGCCGTTGGATGGCCGTCGTACAGTCACTTGAGCTAGAATCGGTCATATTGACTAAGTTGACAAAGCCCTCCATCCCCGTCATCTTAGTAGGCCCAAAAGTCAGCCTCCCACTATGGTGGGTCCCAGCTAGCAGGGGGAGTACTCATTTTTGTGTGCGTAATAACGAGGAACTTCCTTGCGTACGAAGATATAGCTGGTGGGTCCGACCTGTCAGCAGGGGGAACGTTCTTTTCGCGAAATACAGAGGCCCTTCCGGTGGGTCCCGGCTGTCAGGTGGAGGAATCATTATATTGCGCGTAATAAGGAGGCATTTCCTTATGTGGGCCCATACTGTCAGCCTCTTCCGATGGCTGTTGTATGTTGACCATGTTGACCTCACCGCGCCGAGAGCACAAACGCGGTAGACGAGGGTGAGGCCTAGGAAGGGAACGACCCAGAGTCGGTGAAGCCACCGCAACGGATGCCCATGCTGAGGGGAGTGATAACCCACAAGTATAGGGGATTGCAACAGTTTTCGAGGGTAGAGTACTCAACCCAAATTTATTGATTCGACACAAGGGGAGCCAAAAATATTCTCAAGTATTAGCAGCTGAGTTGTCAATTCAACCACACCTGGAAACTTAATATCCACAGCAAAGTATTTAGTAGCAAAGTAATATGATAGTAGTGGTAACAATGGCAAAAGTAACGGTAGCAGTTTTGGTTTTATAGTGATTGTAACAGTAGCAATGGAAAAGTAAATAAGCGAAGATCAATATATGATAAGCTCGTAGGCAATGGATCAGTGATGGATAATTATGTCGGATGCGATTCCTCATGCAATAGTTATAACCTAGGGTGAAACAGAACTAGCTCCAGTTCATCAATGTAATGTAGGCATGTATTCCGAATATAGTCATACGTGCTTATGGAAAAGAACTTGCATGACACCTTTTATCCTACCCTCCCGTGGCAGCGGGGTCCTATTGGAAACTAAGGGATATTAAGGCCTCCTTTTAATAGAGTACCGGACCAAAGCATTAACGCTTAGTGAATACATGAACTCCTCAAACTATGGTCATCAACGGTAAGTATCCCGATTATTGTCACTTCGGGGTTAACGGATCATAACACATAATAGGTGACTATAGACTTGCAAGGTAGGATCAAGAACTCACATATATTCATGAAAGCATAATAGGTTCAGATCTGAAATCATGGCACTCGGGCCCTTGTGACAAGCATTAAGCATAGCAAAGTTATAACAACATCAATCTCAGAACATAGTGGATACTAGGGATCAAACCCTAACAAAACTAACTCGATTACATGATAAATCTCATCCAACCCATCACCGTCCAGCAAGCCTACGATGGAATTACTCACGCACGGCGATGAGCATCATGAAATTGGTGATGGAGGAAGGTTGATGATGACGATGGCGATGGCGATGGCGACGGATTCCCCTCTCCGGAGCCCCGCATGGACTCCAGATCAGCCCTCCCGAGAGAGATTAGGGCTTGGCGGCGGCTCCGTATCGTAAAACGCGATGAATCCTTCTCTCTGATTGTTTTCTCCCCGAACGTGAATATATGGAGTTGGAGTTGAGGTCGGTGGAGCACCAGGGGGCCCATGAGGCAGGGGGCGTGCCCAGGGGGTAGGTCGCCCCCACCCTAGTTGACAGGGTGTGGGCCCCTAGCCTTGATTCTTTCGCCGGTATTTTTTATATATTCCAAAAATATTATCCGTTGATTTTCAGCTCATTCCAAGAACTTTTATTTCTGCACAAAAATAACACCATGGCAATTCTGCTGAAAACAGCGTGAGTCCGGGTTAGTTCCATTCAAACCATGCAAGTTAGAGTCCAAAACAAGGGCAAAAGTGTTTGGAAAAGTAGATACATTGGAGACGTATCAACTCCCCCAATCTTAAACCTTTGCTTGTCCTCAAGCAATTCAGTTGATAAACTGCAAGTGATAAAGAAAAACTTTTACAAACTCTGTTTGCTCTTGTTGTTGTAAATATGTAAAGCTAGCATTCAAGTTTTCAGCAAAGATTATGAACTAACCATATTCAGAATAACATTTAGGTCTCATGTTTACTCATATCAATGACATAATCAACTAGCGAGCAATAATAATAAATCTTGGATGACAACACTTTCTCAAAACAATCATAATATGATATAACAAGATGGTATCTCGCTAGCCCTTTCTGAGACCGCAAAACATAAATGCAGAGCACCTCTGAAGATCAAAGGCTGACTGGAGATAGTAATTCATGGTAAAAGAGATCCAGTCAAGTCATACTCAATGTAAACTAATAATAATACATGCAAATGATAGCTGTGCTCTCCAACTGGTGCTTTTTAATAAGAGGGTGATGACTCAACATAAAAGTAAATAGATAGGCCCTTCGCAGAGGGAAGCAGGGATTTGTAGAGGTGTGAGAGCTCGGTTTTGAAATAGAGATGAATAATATTTTGAGCGGTATACTTTCATTGTCAACATAACAACCAAGTGATCTCGATATCTTCCATGCTACACACATTATAGGCGGTTCCCAAGAAGAATGGTAAAGTTTATACTCCCCCACCACCAACAAGCATCAATCCATGGCTTGCCCGAAACAACGGGTGCCTCCAACTAACAACAATCCTGGGGGAGTTTTGTTTGTAATTATTTTGATTTGATTTGAGCATGGGACTGGGCATCCCGGTGACCAGCCATTTTCTCGTGAGTGAGGAGGGGAGTCCACTCCTCTTGAGAATAACCCGCCTAGCATGGAAGATACAGATAGCCCTAGTTGATACATGAGCTATTTGAGCATACAAAATAGAATTTCATTTGAAGGTTTAGAGTTTGGCACATACAAATTTACTTGGAACGGCAGGTAGATACCGCATATAGGAAGGTATGGTGGACTCATATGGAATAACTTTTGGGGTTTATGGAGTTTGATGCATAAGCAGTATTCCCTGCTAGAGAGCGACAACAGTCATGAAGATGCATTAAAATTAATCAGCACTGAATGCAAGAATGAGTAGGGTATAATTCACCATGAACATAAATATCGTAGAGGCTATGTTGATTTTGTTTCAACTACATGCGTGAACATGTGCCAAGTCAAGCCACTCGAATCATTCAAAAGAGGATACCACCCTACCATACCACATCACAACCATTTTAATAGCATGTTGGCACGCAAGGTAAACCATTATAAACTCCTAGCTAATTAAGCATGGCATAAGAAACTATAATCTCTAATTGTCATTGCAAACATGTTCCATTCAGAATAGGCTGAATCAGGAACGATGAACTAATCATATTTACAAAAACAATAGAGGTCGAGTTCATACCAGCATTTCTCATCTCAATCAGTTCATCATATATCGTCATTATTGCCTTTCACTTGCACGATCGAATGGTGTGGATAATAATAATAGTGCACGTGCATTGGACTAAGCTGGAATCTGCAAGCATTCAATTGAAGGGAGAAGACAAGGTAATATGGGCTCTTTGTTAGATTGACAATATGCATATGAGAGCCACTCAACATTTTCATTATGGTCTTCTCCTCTCGACCCCCAAAGAAAAGAAAAGAAACAAACTATTTACACGGGATAACTCCCAACAAGCAAAAGAAGAACAAGAAATCTTTTTGGGTTTTCTTTTAACTATTACTACTACATGCATGGAAAGTAAACTAGCTAAAAAGCTATAACTAATTTTTTTTTGTTTTTCTTAAGGTTTTTCAAACACACAATAAAGCTTAAAAAGAAAATAAACTACATGGATGATACAATGAAAAAGTATGAGCAACGACAACTGGCATGAGTGTGTGAACATGAATGTAATGTCGGTGAGAAATACGTACTCCCTCAAGCTTTGGCTTTTGGCCTAAGTTGGTCTATGCCCATGGATCAAAACTGCCCTCTCCGGTGTACTGAGGAGGGTCTTCGGGGTGCCACTGGTTGGCGATCTCCTCCGGATCCCACTGATAAACAGACTGACTATGAGGATCAGATAGTGGCTCCATCTTGGAGCTGATGTCAGGCTCTGGTATGCCTGAACGGCCTCCGGCAAAACATGGTACGTGCCTGAAAATATGTCGAACAAAGAGGGGGCAGGCAAGGTAATAGTCTCAAAGTGTTTCTTATCAAACATCAGTCTATAGTTAAGCATCTTCTTATTCTTAACAATAAAATCATGTGCTACCATGCTCTTATAATCTAGAAAAATATGAGGCAGTAACTTTTCCTCTTTCACATAATGCCTAATAGGTATGTTGAATTGTGTGGCAAGGCGCGAGGCGAAGATGCCTCCTAAGACGAGACCCTTTGTACGGTTCAGATTTAACCGTTTAGCAACAATAGCGCCTAAACTGAAAGTGGCATCATGAAACAAAGCATGGCGCAAAATAACAATATCAGGGGCACTAAGGTTTCCACCGTTCCCGCGACCAATTAAGCATCTACTAGAAAATATTGCAAAGTAACGTAGAACAGGAAAATGTATGCTAGTGATTCTGGCATCGGAAACTTTCCTCATTTCCCCTACAACAATCATATCAATAAATCCCTCCACATCACTATGATGTGATTCCTCTATGCTGCCCTCAAAGGGTATCCTACAAACCCAACAAAAATCATAAAGTGACATCTCCTTATGCTCATCATATAAATAAAATTCCACCGAATGTGGCGATCTCCTAGCATGGAAATAAAAAATTTGCACAAAAATATTGGTGAGTAAGAGATACTGTTCAGGCTGGTCATGGACGAAGTCGGTGAGGCCTGCATTCTCAGCCAAATAACAAAAATATTCATAAATCCCGGCTTCTCTTAAGAACTCATCACAAGGCCATTCACATGGACGAACCTCTGTAGTACGAGGGAGATTATACTTGGTCTTCTTATTTTCTTCACTTTGCTTATCCTTGGAGCTTTGGCTCGATGAACCCCTCAAGAATCTCTTCATCTTTTTCTGAAATTTTTAGTAACTCAAAATAAAAGTGAACCAAACTCAACAAAATTGATAGCAACTACTCCTACAAGTGCCTAGAGGCTATATCATGCATTAAAACTACTTTTGACCACATAAATTTGACATGCAAGCTCAAGAACAGGGTCACCTAAGCAGCAAAACATTGCAATAAATAAAGGACTAGAACAAAAACTAATTGGACCATTGGAGGAGTCACATACCGAAGAACAATCCCCCAAAGCAGTTTTGTGAATGGAGCTTTGAGCAAGGAGATCGAAAATGGCAGCAAGATGAGCTAGAACTCGGGTTTGAGCAGGTGGATGATTTTTTGGAGGAAGACAAAGTGTGTCGGTGCAAGAATAAGTGGAGGGGACCCACGTGGGTTCCATGAGGCAGGGGGCGCGCCCTCCACCCTCGTGGGCACATGGTGGGTCCCCCTGGTGTGTTCTTAGTGCCAATAATTCTTAAATATTCTGGAAAAAATCATATTTCATTTTCAGGGCATTTGGAGAACTTTTATTTTCAGGGTATTTTTTATTGCAAGGATAATTCAGAAAACAGACAAAAATTACTATTTTGCTTTATTTAATATAAACAACAGAAAGTAAAAAGAGGTTACAGAAATTTTTGCTTTCTAACTTCATCCATCTCATGCTCTTCAAAATGAATCCACTAACAAGGTTGATTAAGTCTTGTTAACAAACTCATTCCGAATCGCATGAAACCAGAGAAATTTCGAATAACACTAGGTTACCTCAATGGGGACATGCACATCCCCAACAATAAGAATATCATATTTCTTCTTGACAGTAGGAAGAGGAAATTCAAAACCTCCAATAGTAATCGTTGAAATTTTTCCAATAGAATTGATATTGTGGACTTGAGGTTGTTTCCTCGGAAACTGTACCATAAGCTCATTACCATTAACATGAAAAGTGACATTGCCTTTGTTGCAATCAGTAACAGCCCCTGCAGTATTCAAAAAGGGTCTACCAAATATAATCGACATACTATCGTCCTCGGGAATATCAAGAATAACAAAGTCCGTTAAAATAGTAACATTTGCAACCACAACAGGCACATCCTCGCAAATACCGACAAGTATAGTAGTTGATTTATCATCCATTTACAAAGATATTTCAGTAGGTGTCAACTTATTCAAATCAATTCTACGATATAAAGAGAGAGGTATAACACTAACACCGGCTCCAAGATCATAGAAAGCAGTTTTAACATAGTTTCTTTTAATGGAGCATGGTATAGTCGGTACTCCTGGATCTCCTAGTTTCTTTGGTATTCCACCTTTAAAAGTATAATTAGCAAGCATGGTGGAAATTTTAGCTTCCGGTATCTTTCTTTTATTTGTGACAATATCTTTCATATACTTAGCATAAGGATTCCCTTTAAGCATATTAGTCAAACGCATACGCAAAAAGATAGGTCTAATCATTTTAGCAAAGCGCTCAAAATCCTCATCATCCCTTTTCTTGGATGGTTTGGGAGGAAAAGGCATGGGTTTCTGAATCCATGGTTCTCTTTCTTTACTGTGCTTCTTGGCAACAAAGTCTCTCTTATCGTAACATTGATTCTTTGATTGTGGGTCATCAAGATCAACAGCAGGTTCAATCTCTACATCATTATCATTGCTAGGTTGAGCATCATCATTAACATTATCACTAGGTTCATGTTCATCACCAGATTGTGTTTCAGCATCAGAAATAGAAATATCATTGGGATTCTCAGGTGTGTCAACAATAGGTTCACTAGAAACATGCAAAGTCCTATCATTTTTCTTTTTCTTCTTCTTAGAAGGACTAGGTGCATCAACATTAATTCTCCTAGAATCTTGCTCGATTCTCTTAGGATGGCCCTCAGGATACAAAGGTTCCTGAGTCATTTTACCCCCTCTAGTCATAACTCTAACAACATTATCATTTTTCTTATTATTTAATTCATTGAGCAAATCATTCTCAGCCTTAAGTACTTGTTCTACTTGAGTGGTAACCATAGAAGCATGTTTACTAATAAGTTTAAGTTCACCTTTAACTCTAGACATATAATCACTCAAGTGTTCAATCATATAAGCATTCTGTTTCAATTGTCTACCAACACAAGCATTGAAGTCTGTAACACCCTCGATGTGACTATATCTCCCACGTGTCGAGGCATGACTTAGAGGCATAATCGCATTGAAGGCATATGTCGCAAATTAGGCAATCTTCACCACATCCCATGTAATATATATATGTAATAAAAGGGGAGAGATAACATAGTTGGCTTACACTCGCCACGTCAATCAAGTACATAAATAACATTACATCATCCAAACACTCATGGCCCGACTACGGCGCCAAAATAAAAGATAACCCAACATGCGACACGGTCCCGATCACCCCCAACTGGGCACCACTACTGATCATCAGGAAAGGAAACATAGTAACGTTGAGAGTCTTCGTCGAACTCCCACTTGAGCTCAAGCGCATCTCCTGGAGCGGAATCATCGGGCCCTGCATCTGGTGTAATAGTAATCTGTGAGCCACAGGGACTCAGCAATCTCGCACCCTCGTGATCAAGACTATTTAAGCTTATAGGTAAGGCAAGGTAAATATGTGGAGCTGCAGCAAGCGACTAGCAAATATGGTGGCTAACTTATTCGCAAAAGAGAGTGAGAAGAGGAGGCAAGGTGCGAGCGAGAAACTAGAGGACAACCTGCGCAAACATTACTCCAACATCGTGTCCACTTCCCGGACTCCGCCGAGAAGAGGCCATCACGGTAACACACTTAGTTGATTCATTTTAGTTAAGTTAAGGTTCAAGTTATCTACAACCGGACATTAACAAATTCCCATCTGCCCATAACCGCGGGCACGGCTTTCGAAAGTTCAAATCCCTGCAGGGGGGTCCCAACTTAGCCCATGACAAGCTCTCACGGTCAACGAAGGAATAGACCTCCTCCCAAGATGTTCCGATCAGACTCGGTATCTCGGTTCTTCAAGACACTTCGACAGGTTAAAACAAGACCAGCAACACCGCCCGAATGTGCCGACAAATCCCGATAGGAGCTGCACATATCTCGTTCTCAGGGCACACTCAGATAGGTCAAGCTACGAGTAAAACCAACCCTCGAGTTTCCCCGAGGTGGCCCCGCAGGCTGCCTGGTTCGGACCAACACTCAGAGGAGCACTGGCCCGGGGGGGTTTAAAATAAGATGAGCCTCGGGCTCCGGAAACCCAAGGGAAAAGAGGCTAGGTGGCAAATGGTAAAACCAAGGTTGGGCATTGCTAGAAAAGCTTTAATCAAGGCAAACTGTCAAGGGGTTCCCATTATAACCCAACCGCGTAAGGAACGCAAAATCCGGGAACATAACACTGATATGACGGAAACTAGGGCGGCAAGAGTGGAACAAAACACTAGGCGAGAGGCCGAGCCTTCCAACCTTTACCAAGTATATAGATGCATTAAGATAACATGGCAATATAATGATATCCCAACAAGTAAATAAATGTTCCAACAAGGAACGGCCTCCAATCTTCATCTGCAACTAGCAACGCTATAAGAGGGGCTGAGCAAAGCGGTAACATAGCCAATCAATGGTTTGCTAGGACATGGTGGGTTAGAGGTTTGACATGGCAATTCGGGAGGCTTGAAAGCAAGTGGTAGGCATCGTAGCATTGGCATAGCAAAAGAGCGAGCAAACTAGCATAGCAAAGATAGTAGTGATTTCGAGGGTATGATCATCTTGCCTGCACAGTTGTCAGAGTTGACTGGATCCTCGAAAGCAAACTCAATGGGCTCCTCGTTAGCGAACTCGTCTCCCGGCTCTACCCAAGCAAGACAAACAAGCAACAAGTGCACAATCAACCACGTGCAAGGATCAAACAATATGATGCAAAGATGGTATGCTATGCGGGATGCGATGCGGGATGCATATGCAAGATATGACAGGGAAAAGCAAGAACCTGGCCTCAACATGGAAATCCAAGTGTGCCACTGGAAAGATGAGAATAAATCACTTGAAAACGATATAAAGAACGCCGGAATCGGAGTTACGGTTTGAAAATGGCAAGCGATTCAAATATGACATCGGTCTGCGATTTACAGCAAGTAGCCATCTAAATGCAATGAAATGAACATGCTACAACACCCAAACATGACAACAAAATACATGGCAGGGATGCATTCAATATGCTTAACAAAAGTCTAGCACTGAGCTACGGCCAATTCATCCATTAACAGGTTCAAACAAGCATGGCAAAAATGCGTATGGCAAACAGATTTCAGACTTAGTGAAATCAACACTTGTTTGGAATTTCAGATCAGGTAGCACTCTTCGGAGCAACAAAACTATATGCTACAGGAACTGAACATGGCAAACTAAAGCATGGCATGGAGCTACTCAAAGAGCTTAACAAAAGTCCCTTAGTGACCTTGAGACAAAAGGGATCAGAAAATACAATTGCAAGCATGTGAACATGGCAAAAACATAATCAGTTCTCAGACTTAGTGAAAACTGGCACATGCTGAAACATAACTCAAGTAGGCATGTTTACGAGCTCGATGCACTCACTACGGTGCAAGTCATGACAAGATAAGCATACACCCATCAAGTATACACAAAATGCAATCTAGACATGGCAAGAACAATAGCATAGCATGCACGGATCAAGTACAACATCATCGGCAAAATTGCAAACAAGTTGACAATCTGCCCAGATTCACAAAGTAGCAAAAGTAGAGCTCGATTGACTCAAGATAGGTTGCTCCATAATTGCAAACAAAGACATGGATGGATAGAGCACTACAAGATTAACAAAACATCCTTACTGATCATCCTCAAAAGAGGCACGGATCACTAGGAAACAACATGAACATATGGCCATATGAGATAAACAGCTCAAGAACTTAGTGGAAATGCCAAGTCCCTGAAAACAGCATTACCAAGTGCACCACTTTGCAAGCTTGTGCTAGTCACCACACATATCACAAAAATACATGGGTTGCACCTCTAAAAAGATGACAAAACCCTTAACAAAACATATGAAGAGCATCAGGGCATATCATGCACACATTAATCATGGCAAAAATGACAAAAAGCTAAATGGAGCAGCAGATATGACAAATATCTCAAGTAGCCCTCTTCCAACAGCATTTAGGTCATCAAGATGAACTCAAATGAAAATGATGCAATGGAATGAAATGATGTACTCTCTGAGATGAACATTTTGATATGCTATATGCCAAAAACGGAGTTACGGATACGGAGATACGATGCTATGAACATGGGCACTTGGACTGCAGACTTAGGAAAAATTCGGGGTCAACCCTAAAATTTCAGATCTGGAACGGGGGCACGCGGATCGAGGTTCGATGCCGTCCTCGCCGGAGTTCTTGCTGGACTTGGCGAGGCACGCCGGGCGGAGGAGAGGAGGACGCCGGGGCGGCATGATGCGGTGGTGGCGGAGGGTCTCGGCGGCGCGGGGCGACGAGGAGGGCCGGGGACGGGCGGTGGCGGCGACCTGCGGCAGCGGGGCGATGGGGATCCGGCGATGGCGCGCAGAGGCGCCGGCGGCCGGGCGCGAGGGAGAGGCGGCGCGAGGGGGCGGGCGCGCGCGGCCACGGTCGGGCGGCGATGCGGGCCGGGGGGGCCGGCCTGGGCTACGGCGGGCCCGTGCGGGTGGCGGCGCGGCGATGCGGTCCCGCGGGGCGCGGACCAACGGCGGAGCGCCATGTGGCGGCGGGGAGGCGGATCAGACAATGTCCGTCGGTGGCGATTTGTCCGGCGGGCACGAGGATGAGTGGATCTAGGGTTTTCGGGGGGAAGGAGAAGGAGATTTTCGGGGGATCTTTAAATAGGCATAGGAGGAGCTAGGAGAGTCCAAATGAGGTGCGGTTTTCGGCCACGCGATCGTGATCGAACGCCCTAGATGATGGAGAAGGCTTAGGTGGGTTTTGGGCCAAATTGGAGGGGTGTTGGGCTGCAACACACACGAGGCCTTTTCGGTCCCTCGGTTAACCGTTGAAGTATCAAACGAAGTCCAAATGGTATGAAACTTGACAGGCGGTCTACCGGTAGTAAACCAAGGCCGCTTGGCAAGTCTCGGTCCAATCCGGAAATGTTTAATCCTCACACACGAAAGAAAGGTAGAAATGACCACCGGAGAAGAACGAAGCGCCGGAACACAAAACGGACAACGGGGAAAATGCTCGAATGCATGAGATGAACATGTATGCAAATACAATGCACATGATGACATGATATGAGATGCATGACAATGACAACAACACACGGAGACAAAAACCCGAACCCGAAAAAATAAAATAACTTAACGCCGGAAAACGGCAAGAGTTGGAGTACAAATTGGGAAAGTTACATCTGGGGTGTTACAAAGTCTTCTTGCTTAACCATAAAGTCATCAAACTCATCCAAGCATTGGCTAGCAAACTTAGTAGATGGGATTTCACATTTATCAAATCTATAGAGAGAATTTACCTTTACTACCTGTGTCGGGTTATCAAGACCATGTATTTCTTCAATAGGTGGTAAATTCTTAACATCTTTAGCTTTAATACCTTTTTCTTTCATAGATTTCTTTGCCTCTTGCATATCTTTAGGACTGAGAAATAGAATACCCCTTTTCTTTGGCTTTGTCTTAGGAGTTGGTTCAGGAAGTGTCCAATCATTTTCATTACTCAACATATTATTCAATAGCAATTCTGCTTGATCAACAGTTCTTTCCTTGAAAACACAACTAGCACAACTATCCAGGTAGTCTCTGGAAGCATCGGTTAGTCCATTAACCCTGAAGTGACAATAATCGGGATAGTTACCGGCGATGACCGTAGTTATCGGGATAGTTACCAGGATATGATTTATTACCGGTCAAACTACGGTCATCGCCGGTAACTATCCCGATTATTGTCACTTCAGGGTTAACTTTTATTTTCAGGGTATTTTTTATTGCAAGGATAATTCAGAAAACAGACAAAAATTACTATTTTGCTTTATTTAATATAAACAACAGAAAGTAAAAAGGCGGGTACAGAGAGTTGTGCTTTCTAACTTCATCCATCTCATGCTCATCAAAAGGAATCCACTAACAAGGTTGATCAAGTCTTGTTAACAAACTCTTTTCGAATATCATGAAACCACAAATTTTCCGAATAACACTAGGTTACCTCAATGGGGATATACACATCCCCAACAATAAGAATATCATATTTCTTCTTGACAGTAGGAAGGAAATTCAAAACCTCCAATAGTAATCGTTGAAGTTTTTCCAATAGAATTAATACTGTGGACTTGAGGTTGTTTCCTCAGAAAGTGTATCGTATGCTCATTACCATTAACATGAAAAGTGACATTGCCTTTGTTGCAATCAATAACAGCCCCTGCAGTATTCAAAAAGGGTCTACCAAGGATAATCGACATACTATCTCCTCGGGAATATCAAGAATAACAAAGTCCGTTAAAATTGTAATGTTTGCAACCACAAGAGGCACATCCTCACAAATACCGACAGGTATAGCAGTTGATTTATCAGCCATTTGCAAAGATATTTCAGTAGGTGTCAACTTATTCAAACCAAGTTTACAATACAAAGAGAGAGGAATAACACTAACACCGGCTCCAAGATCACATAAAGTAGTTTTAACATAGTTTCTTTTAATGGAGCATGGTATAGTCGGTACTCCTGGATCTCCAAGTTTCGTTGGTATTCCACCTTTAAAGTATAATTAGCAAGCATGGTGGAAATTTCAGATTCTAGTATCTTTGTTTTATTTGAGACAATATCTTTCATATATTTAGCATAAGGATTCATTTTAAGCATATCAGTCAAATGCATACGCAAAAAGATAGGTCTAATCATTTCAGCAAAGCACTCAAAATCCTCATCATCCTTTTTCTTGGATGATTTAGGAGGAAAAGGCATGGGTTTATGAACCCATGGTTCTCTTTCTTTACCGTGCTTCCTAGCAACAAAGTCTCTCTTATCATAACGGAGAATTTACCTTTACTACCTGTGTCGGGTTATGAAGACCATGTATCTCTTCAATAGGTGGTAAATTCTTAACATCTTCAGCTTTAATACCTTTTTCTTTCATAGATTTCTTTGCCTCTTGCATATCTTCATGACTGAGAAATAGAATACCCCTTTTCTCCGGAGTTGGCTTAGGAGTTGGTTCAGGAAGTGTCCAATCATTTTCATTACTCAACATATTATTCAATGGAAATTCAGCTTGATCAACAGTTCTTTCCCTAAAAACACAACCAGCACAACTATCCAGGTGGTCTCTGGAAGCATCGATTAGTCCATTATAAAAGATATCAAGTATTTCATTTTTCTTGAGAGGATGATCAGGCAAAGCATTAAGTAATCGTAGAAGCCTCCCCCAAGCTTGTGGGACACTCTCTTCTTCAATTAGCACAAAATTATATATTTCCCTTAAGGCATCTTGTTTCTTATGAGCGGGGAAATATTTAGCAGAGAAGTAATAAATCATATCTTGGGAACTACGCACACAACCAGGATCAAGAGAATTAAACCATGTTTTAGCATCACCCTTTAATGAGAACGGAAACAACTTAAGGATAAAGTAATAGCAAGTTTTCTCATCATTAGTGAACATGGTGGATATATCATTTAATTTGGTAAGATGTGCCACAACAGTTTCAGATTCATAGCCATAAAAAGGATCAGACTCAACCCAAGTAATTAACTCAGGATCGACAAAGAAATCCTAATCCTTATCAGAGATACAGATAGGCGAAGTAGCAAAAGCAGGGTCATGTTTCATTCTAGCATTCAAGGATTTTTCTTTCAGCTTAGCCAATAGTTTCTTAAGATCATATCTATCATTTCAAGCTAAAAAGTCTCTAGCAGTTTATTCATCCGTAACATAACCCTCAGGTACATCAGGCAATTCATATCTAGGGGGAGAATCTTCATCATCACTTTCATCAATATTATCAGTTTCAATAATTTCATTCTCTCTAACCCTAACAAGTTGTTCATCAAGAAATTCACCTAGTGGCACAGTATTATCAAGCATAGAAGTAGTCTCATCATAAGCATCATGCAAAGCAGAAGTGGCATCATGGATAACATGCGACATATCAGAATAAATAGCAGGAGTAGGTGTCGCAAGTTTACTCATAACAGAAGGTGAATCACGTGCAGAGCTAGATGGAAGTTCCTTACCTCCCCTCGTAGTTGTGGGATAAATCTTGGTTCTTTCATCTTTCAAGTTCTTGATAGTGATCAACAGATATAAATCCCAAGTGACTCAAAGAATAGAGCTATGCTCCCCGGCAACGGTGCCAGAAAATAGTCTTAATAACCCACAAGTATAGGGGATCGCAACAGTTTTCGAGGGTAGAGTATTCAACCCAAATTTATTGATTCGACACAAGGGGAGCCAAAGAATATTCTCAAGTATTAACAGTAGAGTTTTCTATTCAATCGCAACTGAAAGACTTAATATCTGCAGCAAAGTATTTAATAGCAATGTAATATGGAAGTAACAGTAACGGTGGGAAAAGTAATAGTATTGGTTTTGTAGTAATTGTAAAAGTGGAAACAGAAAAGTAACTAAGCAAAGATCAATATGTGAAAATCTCGTAGGCATTGGATAAGTGACGGATAATTATGTCGGATGCGATTCCTCATGCAACAGTTATAACATAGGGTGACACAGAACTAGCTCCAGTTCATCAATGTAATGTAGTCATGTATTCCGAATATAGTCATATGTGCTTATGGAAAAGAACTTGCATGACATCTTCTGTCCTACCCTCCCGTGGCAGCGGGGTCCTATCGGAAACTAAGGGATATTAAGGCCACCTTTTAATAGAGTATCGGAACAAAGCATTAACACTTAGTGAATACATGAACTTCTCAAACTATAGTCATCACAGGGAGTGGTCCCGATTATTGTCACTTCGGGGATACTGGATCATAAATCATAGTAGGTGACTATTAACTTGCAAAATAGCATCAAGAACTCACATATATTCATGGAAACATAATAGGTTCAGATCTGAAATCATGGCACTCGTGCCCTAGTGACAAGCATTAAGCATAGCAAAGCCATAGCAACATGAATCTCAAAACATAATGGATACTAGGGATCAAACCCTAACAGAACTAACTCGATTACATGATAAATCTCATCCAACCCATCACCGTCCAGCAAGCCTATGATGGAATTACTCATGCACGGCGGTGAGCATCATGAAATTGGTGATGGAGGAAGGTTGATGATGACGATGGCGACGGATTCCCCACTCCGGAGCCCCGAACGGAATCCAGATCAGCCCTCCTGGAGATTAGGGCTTGGCGGCGGCTCCATATCATAAAACACGACGGATCCTTCTCTCTGGTTTTTTCTCCCCGAACGTGAATATATAGAATTGGAGTTGAGGTCGGTGGAGCCTCAAGGGGCCCACGAGATAGGGGGCGCCCCCCACCCTCGTGGACAGGGTGTGGGCCCCCTAACGTTGATTCTTTCGCTAGTATTTTTTATATATTCAAAAAATATTCTCCGTGAAGTTTCAGGTCATTCCGAGAACTTTTGTTTCTGCACAAAAATAACACCATGGCAATTCTGCTGAAAACAGCGTCAGTCCGGGTTAGTTCCATTCAAATCATGCAAGTTAGAGTCCAAAACAAGGTCAAAAGTGTTTGGAAAAGTAGATACGATGGAGACGTATCAAGCTACTGGGTCCTTGGTGTTATCCACTCGTTGTGTAATTTTCTCGTTTATTGACTACATTGACAATGGCGTGGGACCTAGTTC
The DNA here is from genome assembly GCF_003073215.2 of Triticum urartu. Taxonomy (NCBI): domain Eukaryota; kingdom Viridiplantae; phylum Streptophyta; class Magnoliopsida; order Poales; family Poaceae; genus Triticum; species Triticum urartu. The sequence goes on from NC_053023.1 coordinate 342,437,139, forward strand.
TCAAACAATTAGGAGGAAGTATTTTTTGGCTTGTAATAACGATGCACCTGCTTGCGTAATGCAAGATCCTGGTGGGTCCCTACTGTCAGCCTCTCCACGTACAGTCATCTCCTGATTCCTCTTGGTTGTTGACCATGTTGACAATGCCAGACGGAGGCGAGCACAGTGGGCGAACCAAGGCAGAGAACAACGGTGAGGCCTCGGACAGGAACGAACAGCAGCCGTGGAAGATGCGGCAGTGTAGTGGCAGGTGGAGGGGAGTACGAGGGCAACAACATGCAACTCAAGCTTACTAATACAAAAAGCCCAAGGATTAATTATTCATAAAATTTTTAGACAAAAGCCAGATTGAACATGGCAATAACATCTAACCCAACCACTCTTTTTGCAGTCACAAACAAATGGATCAGTCTGATCCATAAAATCAACATCATGTGCAAAAAAATGTATTTCAGGATGACTACAACTTGTTGTAAATAGAAGCAGAGCATGTTTAGAAGGCCATTTGTCCAACTGAAACTTCTTTTTTTTACTGTTCAACATGTCCTTCCGTGAGAAATCTCTTGCGGTAAAACTTAAGCCTCATGGAAAATAGTAACCTCGCATTCAACAGGAAGAATGTGACAAAGCTTCTGTTTGCCTGGTTGGATGCATATCCTTCCATCGTTATTGTCCTCAAACGAATGTCATGAGAACTGAGAAAATCCTGGTGCTTATTACGCCACCGATTGGTTATGTGTTTTTCTCCATGTGGTCGCAGTACCTAAGTAGACACGAAGATTGAAAACAGTTAAGGTCTGAAAAAACGAGTATGTCGAAAGAGCGACAACTGAATGGTTAATTCTAGTACAATATATATGACTCTTTCAATGTGCATGAAATCATCACCTTTATATATAAATTCTCTAGGGACCGAAAGCATCGCAGCAAGCCAATAATTATGTTCAGATCATAACTATACATTTCGATATATAAGATCTTGACAGAATCCAGCAGCATTGATAGACTATCCATGGACGGACTCTTCATTGAGCATATAACATAATATTAATACCCAAAGTGTACTCCAAGTTGATATAAAACTTATACGCACAAATGAAAAATGCAGCTTATGATTACAAATGTGTAGATGATAATATACGGTACCTGAAAAAGTGAGGAGCCAAACACCAACTTGTTGTGATCAACAAACGGAGCACTAATTAGACCCAAGGTCTCCAGTTTGGGCGCAGAGACGACAGTTATTTGCGAAGGTCTATAACAATTATCAAGGAGTAACCTTTTAAGTGAAGGGGCATCTTCGATGATGAGCTGTTGTCCTTCAAAACAAATTCCAATGCTTTTAAGGTGAGGCGACTTTATTTGGAGACAACTGATAGGGATTTCTATTCACAAAACAATCAGCAAGCGCTCCAAGGCAGGGCAAGTGGAGTGGATGATGTTGTGCAGTGCGGCCTCCTACAGATAAACCACCACAAGCGAAAGTCTTTTTAGCAGTGGGAGTCGAAGAATTTGTACCAGATCGTCTGGTAGACGGCACCGGGCGAAGGTGGCAGTGTGGAGAGAGGAGGAAAACCACGAGATGGACAACAGTGGTGTGGGCACGAATTCTTGGCGTGTTCGTGGTATGAAACTTTCATGGTAATGGTAGAACTCAAACTACTGGAGTTTTTCGAATTCAGGGGATGTCAGCCAAGCATCCACCGTGCTGGGTATGGACAGCAGGTAGCGTGTTGGGATGCAGATGCGTTGAACGGGCCCCTGCTGGTGAGAGGAGACGATGGCTCTGAGGAGATCAAATTCAGGAAGGATAGATATCTGATGACAGTCGAGATTGAGGGGCGCAGTGCGCCATAGAGGGCGCCACCGAGTTGAGAGGACTTGTGTGCGGCAGCAATCCTTGGTGGGGAGAAGCGAGATGATCTACTCAAGGATGGCGTCCGGGAGATCGCTGATGCGGTCCACCGGAGATTCTATCGGTTCCTCAGATCCGGGAGGGGGGCTCGCCGCTTCTCCCCGCGCTGCCGGGTGCGGGATCTACAATCGGCGTCACCGCCGGCGGGAGCCTCATCTTCTTGGCGCTAGGGCCATCCGACTCCATTTTCCTTGTGGGCGTCGCGCCGAGCTCACGGGTTTGAGCAAAGTAGCTAGAGGCAAGCCTAGTGGCAGTGCGAGTGGGGAAGAAGGAGGGATGGGGTTTTCTGTAGGAGTGGAAGGAGAGGAGCAGGCGTTTTCTGTACGAGTGAGGAAGAATGTGAGCGGGGGTTTTCTGGACGAGTGAGGAAGACGGGGAGCGGGGGGAATTCGGGGGCGACGGAAGCGAGAGAGTCCAGCGAGCTGTAGTATAAGTGGAAGCAAGGAGGAAGGAGGGTTTTTCTGGAATCGCCCCCTCTTCAAGAAACATAGGTTTCTCCTCGCAAAAAACAAAAACAAATGGACTTTAAGATGGATAGGCTTTTGTATCGGCCCAGTCGGCTGCCCGTGTTTCGTACTAGAGGGCCTTAACACTAGAGGCAGCCCGAGCCAGTCTCCAACTTATTGCCCATTCGAAAGAAAAAAAGAGACGCCTCTAGCTTATGGCTACTCATCGGTAAACTTTTTCAACTTGGCATCCAGCAAATTAGAGGATGCGGTACTGGATGCAGACACTCACACTGGTCGCATAGCGCGGCAAAGTGAGGTGTCAAATAACAGGCCTACAATATACTTACTAGATTGTAAAGGTTCACAGGCTAGTCAACATTCACATTAAACTAAGCTTTAGAAGATACGGTATGCATATTAACATTCAGAAGAACAAAAGTTCAGCATGTTTATGCATCTCAATGATTCACCATACTATAACCAATACAAAGCTGTGAGAAGGTGTGGAAATAAATAAAATCGGTAGATGCTTCTATGAGCAAAGGGCCTCTCTGCGCACACATTAATTTCTTGGGCATGATTGTTTCTTCTCAATGTTGCGAGCACTTTGAGCATGTTGGCAACTCCACAACTAGCTAGCTGCCTCAGCTTGCAATTGATACTGACACATTTGCAGCAAACACACGAGGCAATAGAGATGACTCAACACGAGTCCATATTGTGCAGTTCCCCTGGAATCATCTTCATTGTCCTGAATCTGAAAATATAGGAAAACAATAGCTATACTTAAATGGTGTTGCAAAACAATAGCACATATCAATGGCTTGGCATGACAAAACACGATCATCTGGACGAAGGGGATACTGACCTGCCTGAGGAAGATTATATATAATTTCATAAGTCCTTGGTTAATTTCCACCTTCGGCTGCACTGCTTGTTTGCTACTCCACACATGACAGGATTGTTCCGCACTGCAATCAGCAAGTCAACGTACGAATAAGCTTATTTCATCTTGCGGTGGTCATTGTACCTAATTATGAATGTAGGAATACCTGGAGCACCATGAGGTTAGCTGATAGCAGGTAGATGCAGCCATATAAATTTTGTGCGGTGCTACCAAAATTGAGGTTTGTATCCCTTCCCGTTATGAGAATTCTTCTTGAAGTTGGTAGAATGTGAAGGCTTGTTCTTTGCATCAAACTTGCCTTTCCCCTGAGAGTTGTTCTTGTTGTTTTGGGGCTGTTTGGGCTGGAAGTTCTTATCGTGTACCATGTGGGCACTAGAAGCTCCCTCAGCGACCCGAGCACGTGTGTCTTTTGCTCTCGCCTTCTCTTCAAATTCAAGCGTGCTAATGAGATCCGAAACGGAAAACTCATGTCTCTTGTTTTTCATAGAAGTAGCAAAATCGTTCCACGATGGTGGAAGCTTGGCAATGATGGTCCCAACAACAAATTTGTCAGGCAACACACACGTAAAGTACTCATGTTCCTTAGCGAGTGACTGCATCTCATGAGTCTGCTGAACAACAGAGCGCTCATCAGTCATCTTGTAGTCACGGAATTGCTCCATGACTTACAACTCGTTGCCAGCGCCCGAGGCCCCAAACATGGCCTCGAGTGCAGCCCACATGTCTTTGCCGCTGTCAAACGACATATATGATTCCACAATGGAATCGTCAAGAACACTCAGCAGGGCGGCTTTGAAGAGGGTATCCATGTTCTCAAAAGCTTCCTGTTGTGTAGGATTAAGATCGCCCTCAGGCTTACCCTTAGTGGCGTCATAGCAGTACATGATCTGAAACCAATATACTGCTCTTGTGCGCCACCTTTTATATTGCACCCCCTAAAAGTAGGCGGCTTCAAAAGCACAGCAGAACCACTCGGAGTAAATTGCCTATAAATAGGTTTTTGGATTGGATTGTTGAATATATGAGCAATTTACTATGAGATTTAATCTGAATCAATAGTAAATAGATCATGACGACAACTGCAAAGATCAAAGTAATGATGTGGACTAAACCAGGAGGAGAGAATCACATACTGTATAGCGGGAGCAGAACCACTGTGGTTGGTGTTGTCATTCATGTCGTTGATGAAGAGGTTACCGAGGTCGGGGAAGAAGGTTGTCGTCGAGGAAGTCGTCGCTGGCAGCAGTCACAGGAGTGTTCTCCCCAAAAACCTAATCGCCCCTCTCCCGTACAAGATCATGAAAGGCGGGGTTCGGAGGACTGATGCCCCTTCTCGCGGTGCACGCCGAAAGGAGGGCTGGAGAAGAATTGTGTGGCGGCGCTAAGATCTGGAACGGTGCGAAACCACATGATACAGCAGCGGCTAGGATAGAGCCTATCAGGTCGGTCGTGTGAGTTAAGACCAAGTATAATAGTAGGCCTTTGGCCCAAACCCCACGTCCAAGTCAATAATAGCCCCACTATCCAAAAGAATCAGAAACGGCTGAGTAATTAAGGCATCCGTTAATTATTAATTAATGGCTGAATAAATTTTCCGACCAACAAAAATATAGACAACGTGGATAGCTTTTGTCCTTGGACAGGCTCATTCCCGAAGAGCGCACGTGCAGGTTTCCTATTATCATGCTCATGCAAATGCTAGAATAGATCACATTATAAAGTGGTGCAACTCACATTCACCTAGGAGTATGGGACTAAACTTTAGTCCCACTCACACAACACTTAGAGCATGGTTAATAGTATAGCCAACATCCGGCTATATGAAGTTGACACATCATCTAGAACCAACCTAATAGCCTGCTAGTACAATAGTTAGTCCCTTTAGTATAATACTATATCATTAATAATGGCCCCACCTTTTGTCTCACAGAGTATATTGGAGCTCCTACTACAACTGGCTACAAGTTTACAAGCCGCTTCTCTTCTCTCTCCTCTTGTCTCTCCTTCAACTAAGCACAAATACTATATTTAAATCCTTATGTCTTCTAATTGTAGTACTTGCTCTAAAGTTACTCTCCACTGTAGTCTGAAATGTCGGGCGTGCAGCGGGTGGTGCCCTCGGTCGGTGCATCGCTTCAATGGCGGAAGCAGTGAGAGGTCGCGTCGCCCTGACTTGCCATCAATGTGGAGCGGCGGGCTCAGCTGGTGCCGGGCAGGAAGCGCGCAGGAGGGGGAGGGGGTTTTGTTGGGCCAAGAAGGTGAGAAGCCAACTTGGGATCGGTCCAGACGGGGAAATATCATGTGCTCCCATACTCACTACTCCCTCTGTTCCTAAATATAAGTCTTTTTAGGTATTGCAATAAGAGACTACATACGGAGCAAAATGAGTGAACCTACACTCTAAACTATGTCTATATACATCTGTAGGTAGTCCATAGTGAAATCTCTAGAAAGACTTATATTTAGGAACGGAGGGAGTTGTAGTTTCATGCATATGACACTAGTCTATGTTACTACTCCCTCCTTTGCGATTTATAGGGCTTATCTCAAAATCTTAGTTTTTCCATTTTATAAGGATCAATTTGGTTGTTCCCCATCACAAGTTTAGATTTCAAGGTGCATTAAATAATTCCATGCAAGTATTACGAGAAAATTGACCAATGCATGTACTTTATGCATGCATGCATTGCAATTAATACAATGGTAAACATAATTTTTTTAGGAAGTTTTGAGTCTATAGCTAATTAAATGAAGCAAGCTTAGCAACAACAAACTAAGCACCTAGTATTATGCATTGGAGACTTGAGTTGCTAAGCCATTTAATGCACTTAGCACCTCATCTAAGCACATTTGTATTGGAAGAGGTCTTAATTCCATACGGTATCATAATATGATACTCAACTCTCTCTTTCTTCATTTAATTCTACGCCACCTCATCAAATTTGCCTACTACTAGTTGGCATGCATGATACTACTTATAATACTACCATTACAACCAGCCTGGTAGAATTAAAATACCTAATCTAAATGGTCGCCGCCCGATCTCTTTGTCCTCCTCCAGCATCCGGCAGAAGAAGAATCGTGCAAGACACCGGTTGTATTCGCCGGTGTCGCCTCGGCGGTGGCCTTCATGGGATACAATCGGCGGCGGCCTCCCGTGTTCTACTTCTCCTCGATGATGGCGGTGGGCGGGGACGTGCTGCCCATCACCTCGTCGACATCCGGACGTAGCCGCATCACCTTGTCGACATCCGCAGTGGCTTCTTTCTCTGCCTGCATGTCGTGGCTACGAGTGCCCCGACGGCAGAAGGCGCAGTCGCAGACACTGGAGCCAATATACGATGCGACGGTGTCGAGAGCAGCGATGATGCCCGTGCCGCCGCGCTCCCTGACAAGTCAGCGTGGAGCAAGTCGGCACTCTTCCACGAGCTGTATTAGAGAGGCAAGCTGCGGAACCACGCGTTGGCTTAGTGCGGCAACTGCCTCCAACGGGCTAGGCGAGGTAGGTGGAGAAGCGAGTTGCCTCGCTCGTAACTGTCGGGCTCGGCGGGCCACCCAGACGGCTTTTATGCTGGAGAACTGCTCTTCCTGCTCGTCGGATGCAACCGAAAGAGTGGACAAAATGGTGGAAGGAGGAGCTTGGCCGACGTCCTGCTCCTGAACGGACGTGTGTGGCCGGAGTTGGTTTCTCGCATTCCACGCGGTTTTAAATGTAGGTTTTTGAATGCAGCGAGGAGGCGGATACAGCGGGCGGTGCCCTGGGCTGGTGCGCCGCTTCAAATAGCGGACACAGTGTGAGGTCACATCCGCCCTGACCCCCTTGACCGTGGACCTTGACGGTGTACGTCACCTTGTGTCCAGACCTAAGATGCCACGTGTACCAGATGAATGACTCCTAGCTCGACCATCGTGATGCAAGAGGTGCGAGCCGAGGAACACTGTGCAAACGAGTAGTAGTAGTTCATTGGTTGGTTTCGATTTTTTTATTCAATTGTTGTGCTGCTACCATCCAATATTCGTGTGTGGTTGTTTCTAGAATAAAAAAGGATGTAGCCCTACTTATGTTACTCCCACTATGCCTAGCCTAAGGTTAGTAGGTGACATTGCGCTTGGCTCTTTGCCTCTTCCGGAAGTCAAACAAAAATGATGGTACTACAGTAGTACTTCTGGCAATCTGACACCAAATGAACTGCAGCACGTCCACTGCTTGTAAGCAAAAGTTTCTCCTCGTGCTGCGAGCCACCACGCATGCGTTGGCGAGGTATAAGGCATAGCAAGCAAGCTTCTCATCGTTCTGCGAGTTGACGATACACATCAAAATTTAGTACGTACTCTCCCCAAAAAAGGGCTGACCATGTCATGGCTACCCCCCATCCCGTGCTCCGATATTGAGTACATGCACTATTCACGTGCCATCGAGGAGAAAAAATATTGCGTAGTAGTAGGTGCCATCGAAGTGCACGACTCACTTACGCACTGCTTATCTAATTATCTCCATTTTCTTGCATGACACGTGCACCTTGATGCTAGATGTCTCGCGTGTTGGCAAAATGATGAACAAAGCTCATGTAAAAAAAGTTGAAGAACATAGATTCCCGATGACTGAGAAGGAGCAAGGAACCTCGCGGTGGAGCGTCTACAAGGAACCTTGCGTGTTTTTCCCCTGTTTTTTGCCGCCTGCCCACCTATAAACAAATAAAAGAACATGGACTCTTCGCTAACCACTAGAGATGATACATCAGGATGCTAAGTTGAAGATGTTTTATACTAGTTTATGGGCCTCTTTGATTCACAGGATTTTGAAAATGTAGGAATAGGAAAAGTATAGGATTGCAGTGGCATGTCAACTTGAATCCTATAGGATTAGCAAAGAGTGTTTGATGCCACATGAAAAACAAAGGAATTGTAAAAAGAGGTTGGAGTGGATGTTAGATTTCCTATGAAATATAGTACAAAAGATTCCATAGGATAAATTCCTATGGGATCCAATCCTATGAATCAAAGGGCCGACATAGGAAAAATTCCTAAGGATTTCAATCCCCCAAAAATCCTAAATAATTCATTTGAATCAATGGAGCCCTATATTGATAACCACGCAAGAAGCCACACATGTACAAGACGCATGCAGCCACGCATGTACACACGCCAACGCACTAACTCATGCCGATCCAACTCATACACATACGTGCACAGCATGGAACACACAACGCACGTACACAACACATGCATGCACACACACTTGGCCATAGAATGCACGTGAATAACACATGCATGCGCACACACTCGGTTGCATGGAGGCGTGCGCCATCTGCGGCGACGTCCGATTCGTCGTGCTACGGCGAAGCTCACACACAACGGCGCCTACACATCTCTTGCAGCGCCTTTTTGTCGTTGTTCCTCAACGACTAGTTGGAGACGAAGACGACTGCAGCCTCGGCCTTAGAGCTAGCACCGATGGAAAAGCACACACCATGCACACGCACGAGCACGTACAGAGTGCCCACGATGTGGTGCGTCCCCAGTAGCCTCTACTCCTTCTGTGCATGTTGTCTATCAAGGCGGTTGCATGCCTAATGATGATGTGGGTGAGATCTTCTAGGACTCAGATGATGACGAGGAAAATTATGGGGAGTGGGCTCTCAGACTGGTCGTATAATGGCGAGTATCATATACTAGTATCATGTATATGATACTACATCCATAGTTCATAGTATCATAAGTTAGTATCATAGCTAACTTCATTTATTGCCATGCATGACACATAGTAGCACACCATTTAATATGATACGGTATCATGATATGATACTCAACCCTCTCTTTCTTCATTTAATTCTATGCCACCTCATCAAATTTGCCTAGTTGGCATGCATGATACTACCTATGATACTCAGCCTCATGCAAGATCCTGGCTATATGCGGATTCCTAGACAAATAGAATAAATGTTAAGAAAGAGAAATAGAGAAGGTTTAAAAAAGTACTAAGTGATGTTATAGCCAACCTTGTACCCACACTACTATATGAGTGACTATAAATGATGGCTATACATGACATGGCAGTTTCTTATAGCCATCAGCTGGCTATACTATTAACCATGCTCTTAGGCTGGTCATAGTGCAGAGTAACTTAGACTAGTGTCATGCATATGACACTAGTCTAAGTTACTACCTCCATAATGCAAAGTAACATAGTAGTAGTGTCATACCAGTTGGCTTCATTTATTACCTTATAGACTCATCCTCTTTTGGAAAGCGCTATGTTACAATGACATATTTTTTCTCGAATACACACAAGTGTGCATATCATTCATTAAAGAAGAGGGGAAAGAGCCCCAAATCCACGGTTACAAGCTTATTTACATGCAGAATTAATCCGGCACCATCCTAGTTTCTACAATGGACTACTCGCTTGTGCCCCACACTACATATTATGTTACTCTAAACACATCTCTCCTCATTAAATACATGCCACATAAAGAAAACTTGTCTTGGACTGCGCTATGTTACTACCTAGGAGTATGTTACTACCTAGGTGTATGTTACTCCCACTATGAACTATTGCACGTCCACCGCAGCAAAAGTTTCTCCTCGTGTTGCGAGCCACCACGCACGCGTTGGCGAGGGAGAAGGCATAAACCTTAGGCAAGTTTGGCAACATTGTTGTGTATGGCAAAATGTGGCACTCCTAGTCCTAGAACCAAATGGCCCCGTAGTAAACAAGCTTCTCGTCATTCTGCGAGTTGCCGCGTGTTGGCAAAAGGATGAACAAAGCTCATGTCAAAAAAGGGTGGAAGAGCATAGATTCCCGACGACCGAGAAGGAGCAAGGAACCTCATAGTGGAGTGTCTGTACTCATAATATCTTATATTATTCAACGATATAAAATCAACCAATCATCTCTACAGTGGACTGGAAGAGTACGAAACACGGCAGCCCAGTGTAGTTACATCATACTACATGGCTAACCCACGTTATCACCATTTTTCTTGGCCTCCGTGCGACACCTAGCTCTAGTAATCCAGCAGCCCGTATCGCTTCTCGCTCCTCGTCTCCCTCAAAGTGCGGTAGGTTGGCATTTTTGCCGTCTATTGAGGTCAGTTAACTCATCACATGTTACCGACATGCAAAGAGCATTCTAAAAAAATACCGTACTCTATTGTTATGCCAAGAAGAGGAAGCGCTTTGACCAACAGACCAAACGAGACAGGCGTGCCGTGCCGTGAGTATGTCGAGTTTCTCGTTTTCAACTCGTTTAGAACACTTGGTTTTGACTATTGATAAGATTTTATATAGGGCCTAATGTATTCTTCTAGGATGCCTTTGACTATTGATAGGATTTTATATAATTTAAAATTTATATCATTTGAAGATCCTTTCATGTTCCGTTTTCAAAAAAAGATCCTTTCAAGTACGCATTTGACCGTATGCTTTAAGCAACTTGCATGTCCTATACTGCTCCTGTTTGGATACTCTAACTTAGCTAGAGGTTAGACTAACTCATGACTAACCCTGAACTAACTGTAACCAAAGAGGTGTTTGGGTGACAGGGTTAGATTGACAATAAATGCACTTGATGGAGAGAGAAAAGTGATTTTCTAGTGGGCCCAATGAGAACTATCTCCAATTAGCACCTCTTGGGTGGGATAGTTTTTTGGTGGGTTTGGTGCAACTTGCTCCAATTTAACCCTCATGCTTGGATACTTTAGGGCTATTTGAGCCCCAACTAGCTCAAACTAACTCTAACCCATGGATCCAAACAGGGCCAAAGTTAGTCTCGGAAAATCCATTAAGCCCTATATACATGGACAGACGGAGTACATGATACTAGCAAACGCTCACCATTAGTAGTAGTTCATTGGTTGGTTTCAATTTTTTATTCAGTTTTTGTGCTGCTACCGCCAATATTCTCGTGTGGTTGTTTCTAGAGTAAAAAAAGAGGTACTAGTACTTACTGTGGGAAAGCTGAAGTGATGGTTGCTTCGCCCGACCAACTTATTACTCTGGGAATATGGGAGTACCAGCGGATTCAAGGAACAGATAAATGATGGTTGCTTCGTCCGAGCAACTTACTGTGGCGAAGGTGGGGCTCTGTGATTTGACTACTCACTAGTCATTACTACTATGGCGCACTGACTGAGATGAATATTTCCATGTAGTTGTGCACTCAATATTGCTACATGGCAGGTGGAGCCGGATGAAGGATGTCCCACATGTCGGCGAAACGAAGTTGAATTATTTCTGGCATTGCTATCAATCCTTCAGGATTTGTTTATATGTATGCATAATTTTAATGAAATTGTACTGTGATGCTATGAAGGTTTCAACTTTGGTTCCCGCAGGAAAAAAAAGGTTTCAACTTAGGATTCATGTGTCCTCTTGCCTCAAGATTATCTCGTTACAACATTCCAGCAAATACAAATAAAACTACCATGGTTGCTAATGCATCTCAATGGTTCGCAGAGCAGCGCCAATATTCACATCAAACATGAAGACAAAGTTGTGAGAAGGTGTACAAATAAAGAAAATATATAATTGATCGATGTTGTTCGTAGGCATGGCTCCATTCCTGGCCACAGTGTTCATTGCTTGGCAGCTAGTTTCACCCAGCTCTGTAGCAAAAAAAGGTGTGTGGAGGACACCACAATCCGATCATTTTTTGCAGCTCCACTAAAATCGAGCGAACCATCCTTGTTTGAAAATATATCCAGTCAGTGTGATTACAATAATAGTGGAACTAGATGATGAAACATAACACACACAAATAGAATCTGATCACCTCTGCGATCTCTATTTAGGACTAACGACTTTTTGGAGAAGATTAGGCACGAAGTTGGATGAGGAGGATAGAAAAACAAATCTCCCTTTCTGCAGTCCCACAGAAATGTAAAAACGTTGCCCGTGTGACATTTTGGTGGAACTGCACGAAACACTCTTAAGAAAAAAATGATTTGTGCAGTTCACCCAAAGTTCGCAATAGCAACGAGGTGAAAATGGATAGCCATGTTTGCAAAAGGAGGTAGAAAGGAACCAATTACTGCCCAATAACACGAGTTGAAAGAAGACACATACGCCGACAAAAAAGAAGCATATTCCATGTAATAAGGGAAAGATAGCAGCATGGTGGTTCACCAAAAATGGTTTGAGGACAATATTGCAAGATGGAAAGTACGCCAGCCGAGATACGTTTTAAGCAAACAACTAAAGAAGATCCACATGCAGCAACGTGGGAAGATGGGTAGTGGAGCAAGGCCGGAGGAAGATGTACCTGAGGATTGTCGGGATGTTACTAGGAGGGCGCCGGCAGCCGGGATCTGCCCATACTGCGGCAGCGATCAAGTGGCGAAGGCCCTACCACGCTGGAGCTTGGTCAGAGAGAACGGCGGGTACCGCAGATCAGGACGTGCTGCCTCAACACCGTCGAACGGAGAAATGATGCACATCCTCCCTTTCCGCCGGTGGACGGGATGCGGCCGGATCACTGACCAATGGTGAGAGAGAGAGGCCACCGCTGCCTTGTGTGATATGGTGTGACGAGAGACAAACCCCGGCAGGCAGGCTCTGTTCTATATAGTGGAGCGGATTTTTCCATTTCCCCCACGGCAATCATTTTATATTTTGTACGTGCCATTGAGGAATATATAACTTTATTTAATACTAACGCGTTAAGTCAAACTTTGTTCCGTCTAGGCATGGTACCCGACCCTCCTTCAAGTAAACAATCGCTACACGCGTCAAATTATCACGTGGGATGCCTTTTCATACAGGAATGAACTCCACCGTGTACCCGCACGGGTGTGGCCGAGAACGAGACGTGAGTACGTGTGTCCCCCGTGCACCTCTTCTTTAGGTGCAGGTACGTACGTGGGTGGGTGTGATAGAGATGGTTTGTGCGAAATAGAGGCAATGTGTCGATGATATGTCAAAAAAAACGTAACATATGCAATGTGTGTGAAACAGAGTCATGGACGTGAGATATCGATAGAATCAAAAACAGGGATGAAGGCTGCACGATCGATAAAGAGTGCCATCGAATTTGTGTTTGCCCACATCAAAGATATAGGGTGGCTGGCCTATTGGAATTTGAGAGGGCAGAGGTGCAGTTTTTCTCTGTGGCATGGATACCTACCTACAAAGTTCGACTATCGGTGTGTGTAGGGGGGGGTAGAGACCGACCGACTAGTATATGTGTGGGGAAGGAGAGGGACCTAGCTATGTATTGAGGGAGATCAATCGGCATCCATGGATATGTGTAGCAGAGGTATAAGGTTGGGAGAAAGACAAAGGTAGAGCATCGGAGGGTTGGTGGTGGAGTGGCGTCTCACAAATGGTGGGAGAGGCCTGCTAGACAAACAAAGGGTACGAGTGCAATATCAATAAGAGAGGGCGAGGGATGTTTGTATCTCTATGCACGTGCGTGTGAGAGACGGGTCGGGAGGTATGCAAGGATGATGAGGGGAGATGATATGGTTGTGGTAAGCATACGTAACTACATAGGAAGATCAACCGCCATGTGTCCGAGAAAGGGAGAGACATAACTACTGAGGTAAGTCTATCAGTGCGTGGGGAAAACGAATTATAGTCGACCTGGCTATATGTAGGGAGATCGGTACGTATAGATGCATGCATGTGTTAGAAGCAAATAAGGTCCAGAGAGACATATAGGGGGAGAGGGGTGCAGCTAGGAGGTGGTGCGAGAGGCCTACCATGTCGAGGGGGGAGGAGTGTGCGAGTATGAGATCGATGAAAAGAGGGGCGGGGGTGTGCTCCTGCATGGAACTGTATTGGACATAGGGGGCATGGATGGTGAGAAGAGAAGAGGGGAAGTATGTGTTTGTGGTAGGCACACTTGGCTAGAGAGGTATATCGACCGGTGTGTGCCAGAAAGAAGGAGCCGGGGGGCCTACACACACCGCGGGTGGACAACCTAAAGAGAAATAACGAACATGCGCGATGGAGGGGATGCTAAGGGAGGGTGAGAGGGGGGCAGGCGTGTGCATGCACGATAGAAAGTTAGCGCTAGCTAGCTACAAAGAGAAGAGGATCGTGAAGGTGTAAAAGACGAACAAAGATCGTAATTCATTATAAAAAAGTGGACACGGATACTTGAAGAAGATATCATAATGTAGAACATTGATTATAATTTGGGCTAATGTGTGGCTTTTGCAGCTCAAGGCTAAATACTTGTCATAATGTAGGGGGCGGGGCACTATACTTTGTGTGATAAACACGGTGTACGTATGGAAGTAGGGGCGGCGCTAGGGGTATTCTTGGGTCTTCATGTGAATGCCCATGATTTTTACAAAACTGTGTTGATTTTGGCAAAACAGTGACAACTTCTGAAAAACAACAATGATTTTGGCAAAACAGTGACAACTTTTGAAAAACAACAATGATTTTGGCAAAATGAATACACATGAATACCCGGTTGCAAATTCTTGGAGCCGCCAATGGAACATGGTTTAGATTATGAATATATAGTTAGTACATCAAATGTACTATTATTTGGAATCAACATCAAGTGTATTCAAAAAATTGAATTCGAGTTCATATAGTACACATAGTTCATATCTATCTCTATAGTAATCATGTGGTGTGTTGTTAAGGTAATACACGAATGATGGTTGAAGTTGGCAACAATCATGATTGTAGATTCTTATTGAAATAGAGAAATGAATTCAAATTTAGTTCGAATTGCAGCGGTAGTATAGACATTTGGAATGCACTAAAATGTTGGTATGAGTAGGTTACATGCATTATACAGCCAATGAAAAAATTTAATTGGACATAACATGTTGGTATGAGTAGCTTTGAATAGCATTTGTATAGTAAAATGGGACAAGACTCTCTCTTTGTGTGGTGAGAATAGTTTTATTTTTTTGTTTTTTTTCGTTGAGGGAAGTGCGAATTGATTTAGCACGTATATTACACGTTAGGCACGTTAGGCTTGTCCCTAAAATTCAACCCGCGCCTTGTTATATCCCAAAAATTCAGATATCGTGCTCCCAAAACTTGCGCCTTCACAACCCGCGCCTTGCTATCCCGAAATTACAACGCGCGCGAAAACTCCTTCCAGCTGCCAAATCCCGACACACAAAATCCCCCTTCTAACCCTGAGCCGAAAGGGCCGCTAGTTCAAATCGGTGGGGGTACTTTTGTAACACACCCTACATTTTGGACAAGCGCGTCCCGAAGTCATGGTTCCCCCTCCCATCGCCTCCTTTTCGCCTTTCGAAATCCCAGGCCGCCATAACCTCCCCGCTCCAGCCGTGAAACCCTACCCTCCTCTGTCCGCCACCTCACTGCTGCCCATCCGGAGCCTCTTCCTCGACGAGGTCGTCCATCGCAACAGCTCGATGTCCCTCATCCACCTCCCCGGATGAGGATCCGTCATCCATCATGTCGTCCCAGCGGTTCAGCCGCCCCGTCCTCCACCTCTAAGGAGCTACTTCAACGATCTCCTCGTCTATCGCGACTGCTCCATCCCCATAGCGCCTCTTTAACCCGCTCCACCGGAACCGCAGCATCCTCACCGACTCCTCGGACTAACTCATCGCATCGCACCTTCTCCTTAACTCGACCTCCCGGCGCCGACGGTGCTCCATCCCGCACCCCCATGGAGCGGCTACCTCGAAGCCGGCGCCGCAAGCGACATCTCCACGATGGATCTCCCCCAGTGCGAGGCCCCTTCGGCGGCGGCATCCATACCAGCCGGATCTGCTACTGCTCTGGCTCTCGCTCGCTCGCACTACTGCTGCTGCTCTGGCTCTCGCTAGCACTGCTGCTGCTGCTCCGGCTCTCGCTCGCGCTGCTGCTGCTGCTCCGGCTCTCGCTCGCTCACGCTGCTGCTGCTACTCTCCCCCTCGCTCGTGCTGCTGCTCTGCTCCGGTTTAGCTACACTTCAGTCGACTGAATCGACTTTTGGGTCAGTCGATTTTCATGGGGTGGGGGGGTCTCGCCAGAGATAAGGAAGAACCACCCGTAGTGGGGAGGGGGCTCACCGGAGAGGTACCCCATTATCTATCTTAGGGTTCTGGGTGGGGTGCTGCATGCCGGCGGTGGGGGCGCGATGGTGCGGCGGTGGCACGAGGATCGCCGGAGAAAAAGCTTGGCATGGGGGGGAGGCTAGAGGGCTGGCTGGGGCGGCGGCGGACCGACGGTGTGGATTTGTTTCGGGGCGGCGAGGCAGCGGTGGACCGGCGGTGGGGAGTTGTTTTGGGGCGGCGAGGCGGCGGCGGACCGACGGTGGGGAGTTGTTTCGGGGCGGTGAGGCGGTGAGGCGGCGCGAGGTTCGGTCGGTGGTGGCTGGCGGCTCAGGGGGGTGCAGGTTGAAGATGAACTACAGGCCCTCCCTAAACTACATGTCAAGTGCATCTCTGCTACCATTGCGTTCAGTTTCGACAGTAACATTCAGATTCCACAGTAAATTTCAGTTTCGGCAGTTAAGTTCAGAGTCAATAGTTTTTACCTCATCTGTTGTAGTCAGGTGGTTTTTGGTGATGTAAATTTTACATCTATTTTAAATCATCTATTGGAGATGCTATTAGAATCCCACTTGAGATTAACGATGTCTGTCTTGTGCTGCTTCAGCCTTGACGTCTTACGGCTCACTGGAGCTGCTCCAACGATAGAACGATCCATCACAACAGAGCAATACCCCGGACGCCGTCTACAAATATCTCAGATCTTCCTCCACACCTCCGACAACCACCTATGCCTCAACTTCTTTAGCGACCAACCCAATGATGCTGAGGTCGACTTGGCTACGACAAAGAGGTTGTACACTTGTTGCATCACTTATTAATCTACATTCATGTCGATCCATTAGGGCTATTTTGGTTCAATGGAAAAACAGAGCAATAGGAAATTTTCCTCTGGCACTCTAATATTCAATTATTCATGCATTTTGTTTAAAGGAATGGAGCAAAACATCTACCTGGACCTACTTTTCAAAATCCTATGCATGAAAACAAGACCAAGTGCATTAGTGTCAGAATAACATTGTAACTGTACACGCTTTCATATGATTTCACTTTATTTTGGCCATATTTCTTTGCATTCCTCTGCTCTTCCAATTCCTGTGAACCCAATACCCAAGTTGACAAAAATCTTGTGTTTACAAATGCTTTGTTTACCATGTGCATTCCTATCCTATTTCGGTGTTCTTTCTATCCATGCATTTTTAGAATCATGCAAGCCAAATGAGCCCTTACAGAATTACTTCAGTTACAGGTAGATGTCGAAGGAAACTTGGTGTGGTTTGTCCTGCTCCTGTCGCGACGTCGTCCACCTCACCTGAGTTGCTCCATCGACAGAAGCATCCACCAAACCAGACATCACGACTCCTGACCGTCTTTCGCCGTCTCAGATCTCCTTCCCTGCCGCTGGCACCCACCGCAACGGCATCACCATCATCAACTCGGCAGACGAACCTGAGGAGTACACAGGTCCACAAGAGAGGCCGCACTCTTTTGTTTCTGCTTAGGTTATGCATTGCTTAAAACTACCTGCTACTTTATTGTCATGTTCACCTCTTGGAGTCCAAGTTAGGTCCAAATTAATGTTCAAACTTGAGTTCTAAATTAGTTATGGGGCACATATTGAGGCAGCAATAAATAGTATCTCTGTCTAATATCTGGTTCACCTAGGTTATGCTTATGTTGTTCATTTTGGGTGGGAAACAAATAGTAAAGCAATCATCATCTGTCTTTTTATTAAATTAAGCAATCATTAGCCTGCTATCATTAGTTTTGGATCCATCCACTGGTTGTTACCATCACTCTAGATTTCTGCATGCTCTCCTTACATACTCACCTTATTTTTTTCGTATGCATGTCAGATATTGTACACAGTCATGCTGAACATTTAAGAAAAAAAGAAGAGTTTTGCGCAGCAATACAATTGTAATGCCCCAAATTTCTTTTACTAATTGATTCTGCCTATATGCTTAAATATATAGATGAATAAGGTAAAGTCGATATTTGTAGACCATGATATAAAATAGGAAAAGGAAAATGACAGAGACAGAGAGAGAGAGACTATGGGAAATAAATGGAAGAGGCAAAAGGAAAGAAATGAAGAAGGGTGCATGTTGGCATTTGAACCTTGGACTTCTCAGTAGTAGGCTGAATACAAGTTGACCTATGTGGTGCTTTTGACTAAATAGCAGATTTTAGCTCTTTAAGCCTTCTTAAACGAGAGGAAAGAAATCCTATATGGGCTGAAGGCCCAGTCAGACTCGGCGTAGCCATCGGTCGCCCCTTGCGCCGCTGTACGCTGCGCCCAAATCCTGTTTCTCCCCTATTACCCCTCACCAAAGCCTTCCTCTAGTCTTCACAACAGAGGCTGCTGTCGTCGCTGCTGCTGGTGGTGGTTGTCGCCGCCATGAGCCACTAGGTTGCTGCTCTCCCCGACGCATCTCCTCTCCGTGGTCATTGCCGAGAAGTGGTGGCTGCTGGGCGTCGTGTCGCTAGCAGTACGTCCCAGTTCTCCTTTTCTACGGTGCCTCCTAGGTCATAATTAGGGATTTGGGTAGCAGTTGATGGTTTAGAACTAGATTCGAGATTTGGAGAGGGATTCCCGAACCGATTTGCAAATTCGTTGGTGATCTCCATGCGTTTACCTAATTGGTATTGACACCCAGGCTGGACCTTCTCTATGTTAGTTCCTTTGATTAACCAAATCAATTGGGGATGATAGCCCATTTATATTGTTGCGAGGTGTTGATTGCTTCCAAGTAAAATCTGGAGCGTTGGGTGTCTCTCCCTGTAAACTGAACTTGGTTCGGTTAAATACTGCACATAAACTGCACAAAAACTGCACTGTCAGATCTGGATAGCCAGCTTCTAGGTGAAAAACGGGAAAGTTAAGCTTAGAATTTTGAGTTGGGCTCTACATATGATTTGTAAAGCATGTTCTAAGGTTTCCGTAGAGTACTTATTTGCTTCGTTTGGATGTATGGTTTGAGAGCAGCCGTCTACTTGGTTTGCTGGCCAGAAATACAGTTTTCTGCATACAGTAATTTCATTTGGGAGATTAGGACCTGTTAGATGTGGAACTAAAATAAAGTTACAACATGATATTTGTAGATGTTGTTCTGTAGATGATTAAACACATATCATTTATTATATTTCGTTTGGTATATTAGATCCTATGAAGTTATCAAGGTGGGCTGTACTATGTTGGACAGAATTTTAATGTATGGACTTGTGTAGAGGAACAAGTATATATTCTCAGATTTCGGCAATGTTGATTGATATGTACTGGGGTCTTATGTGTAGGAGAGAAGCTGAATCATATATGCTTAGAAGTTAAGTTCATGTTTTAGTATTGGTTGTGATATATGCCTGTTTACAGGTGTTGGTACTTCTGGTTCAGGATCCTTTAACCCACAAGTTGTGCCCCGCGGTTGAGGCAAGTTCATGACAGGATAATGACGTTGCATATCCTCTGCACTTCTTTTGTATCTTGATATTCGCCCATGTCAATGATGTTTATTGTGATGGAGATGACGATGAAAAAGACATGTTGATTCAAGTTCTTTGCTTGCATTTGCATATTTGCATTCATGATGATCGTGAAAGAAAGAGTTCCCTACCTTGGGTAGGCACTTTGAGACCTCCATTGTTGGGTTGCGACCTACTTTGGAGGCAACCTCCATGCGTTGGAGTGAGTGGATGTCGACGGGCGTCCACTCAAGCGATATCGGTATACGCAATGAAATGAGATGAGCATGTAGGCATGTAGGGCATGAATACAAGTGTTGAGCGCTAATGAGTGTATGGTGCTTAATAGAGTTTTGGTATCTTGACATGTGTAATGTTTCTTATTCATGTATGTACTTGCTGAGCCTTTGTACTCATCCTTGTTGTTTATTTGTTTTAGGTAAATCCTGAGGACGACATGCATGGGAGTCTTGGGAGTAGCATCTTCACCGTTTTCACTTCACGGAACTTACACCTATTGTCCTTTAGGACCGTGTTTTGAGAACCTAGTACAGTTGTACTTTACTACCCGTGGTGGTTCATCTTGAATTTGAGAGATACTCTCTTGGTCTTTAGCTAATTTCCCCTTAAGACTAACGCCATCGCCTAGAGTTACCGAGCATGTTCTCGGTTTTGGTATTGTAGCTTTGTGCTTTGCACCGGTGCTAGTTCTTTGCAATATATAATATATGAATTGCATGTCGTGGATGTCCTTAGAAATAGAGGAAACTCTGCCGAAATTCTTTTGAGGGCATGTTTTCTTTTCGAAGTTATGGGGTAATATTCCAAGCGTTGTGTCGTTTGGGGTGTTACAGTTGGTATCAGAGCGGGCTTTAGGTCCTGGTGTATCTATATGGGATAACAGCCTAACTTAGTTATGAATTTAGGATTGATTAAAATTTTGACTATAGAGTGAACAACATTAAAATTGACACACTGATGCACAATAGGATGGGTCGGGCCATGCATTGCATTACGCTTAAGTTTATGCTTTCCCTTCATGTTGACATACTTGTTGGCATATGATCATGACTTTTGGTTGATATTTAATTATGTTACTTATAGCTATGCTGAGGGGTAGAGGTCGTGGTCGTGGTCCTCATGGTCGTGGTTGTGGAGTACGCAACAATCAGGAAGAACTTTATGCGGAAAGTGAGCATAGCCATCATGGAGAAGAACTTGCAAGAGAATCTGCTAATAGCGGTGGGCACAATGATCGAGGGATGATCCTAAAAGATTGGATATGTTTGAAAGCTGATTGCTTTGATGGAACTGGGACGCCAATGGATGCAGCATCATGGTTGAATACCATGGAGAAATATATGGATGCTATGGAGTTGACTTCGCAAAAGAGAGCCCAATTTGTGCGCTTCAACCTTAAGAATCTTGCTGATGATTGGTGGACAGGAGTCCGTGCTGCTCATATTCCTATCTATGGGCAACCCACCTGGGAGTTTTTTGTGCAACAATTCACCGCAAAGTATTATCCAGACTCATTCAAGGAGGAAATGTCGGTGAAGTTGAACTACATTAAGCAAGGGAAGTTGACTGTGGATGAGTATGAGGCAGAATTTAGTAAGATGGTACTCTTTGTGGATCGGGTGAAGTGTAATGAGGCGGAGAAGGCTAAGGCATTCTTTAGAGGGCTGAATTCAAAGTATAGAGAAGTGATGGGAGCAAACCCCCCTACAGATTACTACCTAACAATGGTTAGGCAGGCTAGAGGGATGGAGTTGGAGGTCCGCCTCACAGAAGCCCAGGAGAATCGTGCTGGAGGTTCTGGTGGCACGGGTGGCGACTCAAAGGTGAGTTACCGCGGTGGAAGTGGGTCTACCCCTCGACCTCCTTCCACGAAGTTCAAAGGAAATTACCGTCCGCAACAAACAACAAAGTTCAAGCAGTCAAGGTCTCAGTATTCTTCGGTGCCCCGTCCTTCTTCATCAGCTCCATCTTTTCGCCCGGTGCCAGGGCAAGGCATGATTTGTTTCAAGTGTGGTGAAGGGCACCGTGCTTTTGAGTGTTCCTGGACTGGGAAATGCCACCATTGCAATCGTGAGGGTCATAAGGGACTGGTATGTCGTCAAAACCCCGCCAGCATTATCAAGTGGGAGCCGATGCCTGTTGGCACTACTCCTGCATCATCTCGGGGATCTATGCATGTGATAGTAGCTGCCACTACTACTCCCCAACTTCCACCAGCTGGTGTGCCACCTCCTGGCTACGTTTGGCAGGCTGTTTCGATGGCTTCATCCCATTTTCCTGCATTGACAGTTCCACTTCAGCTACCTGCACCGTCACAACAGGGTGTTGGGTCTTCCTCTGTTCCACCACAGCCTGGAGTTTACGCCATGCCCACTAGTGCTTCTTTGGGACGACCGGATGTCATGACAGGTATACTCCCAGTTGACTCACATGATGCACTTGTCCTTTTTGATTCTGGAGCTACTTATTCGTTTGTGTCGTCGGAATTTGCAAATAAGGCCAACTTATCTAGGCAACAAATTACTCAGTCAGTGGTTGTTAGTTCTCCTGGTGGTCCAATCTCTTC
This sequence comes from Triticum urartu, assembly GCF_003073215.2. Taxonomy (NCBI): domain Eukaryota; kingdom Viridiplantae; phylum Streptophyta; class Magnoliopsida; order Poales; family Poaceae; genus Triticum; species Triticum urartu. The sequence goes on from NC_053023.1 coordinate 342,459,436, forward strand.
ATCCACAGTTTGTCCCGGGTGTGTGATATCTGTAGATGATGAGGATTTTATAGCCAATCTTATGGTTATTCCACTAAAGCCTTTCGATGTCATTCTTGGCATGGATTGGCTACATCGATATCATGCTTTTGGAGGACCATCTCACATCAGGCCCCATCTGGCGAGGAGTTGATTTTTCAGGGAGATGCTCCTCTACACTCTCTACTTGTCCTAGCTAGCTTGTTCCCTGGCCAACGAGCAGTCAAGACCGGCTTACTATGGGCCCTTGCCAAGACGCCGAATGCTATGTTATCAATTGAAGATATTCCAGTGGTATGTGATTATGCGGATGTTTTCCCTGATGAGTTGCCTGGTATGCCACCTGAGAGGGATGTTGACTTCTGCATTGATCTTATTCCTGGTACCCGACCTATCTCCATGTCCCCATATCGATTGGCACGCCCACTTCGAGAAGAATTAAAGAAACAGTTGGATGATATGTTATCCAAAGGGTTGATTCGGCGTAGTGTGTCACCCTGGGGAGCACCTGTGTTGTTCATACTTAAGAAGGATGGTAGTTGGCGAATGTGTGTGGACTATCGTGCCCTTAATGTCGTGACTATCAAGAATAAGTATCCTTTACCCTGCATTCAAGATTTGTTTGATCAACTAAAGGGAGCTAAGGTGTTCTCCAAGATTGATCTACAGTCTGGCTATAATCAAATTCGCGTGCGTGAACAAGATATTGAAAAGACTGCTTTCTCCACTAGGTATGGGCATTATGAATTCAAAGTTATGTCCTTTGGACTAACCAATGCCCCTGCTATCTTCATGGAGACGATGAATAGTATGCTGCATATGTTCCTTGATGACTTTGTGGTTGTTTTCATCGACGACATCCTTATCTATTCAAAGACGGAGGAAGATCATGAGCGCCACTTGAGGCTTGTTCTTGAAACCCTGAGGAAGAATAAATTTTATGCGAGGCTAAAGAAATGTGAATTTTGGCTTTCTGAAGTGGCTTTTCTAGGACATGTTATCAACCAAGAAGGAATCTCAGTTGATCCTAGTAAAGTTTCTACAGTTGTAGAGTGGCCAAGACCGTCTAATGTCAAAGAAGTAAGAAGTTTCTTGGGTTTAGCTGGTTACTATCGGAGGTTTGCGAAAGATTTCTCTATTATCGCCAAGCCAATGACCAATCTAACACAAAAGGATGTGAAATTTCAGTGGGATGCTGAATGTGAGAATAGTTTCTCAACGCTAAAGAATAGATTGGTAACCGCGCCTGTTCTCACTCAACCTGAACCTGGGAAACGCTTCACAGTGTACTCTGATGCTTCTCGGGTTGGTCTTGGGTGCGTTCTCATGCAAGATGGCAAAGTAATTTCCTATGCTTCTAGGCAACTGAAAAAGCATGAGCAGAACTACCCTACACATGATCTAGAGCTTGCGGCTGTGGTCTTTGCACTCAAGATATGGAGGCCCTATCTTTACGAAGAATCTTGTGAGATTTTTACTGATCATAAGAGTCTCAAATATATCTTCACTCAAAAGGAGCTAAACTTAAGGCAAAGACGATGGTTAGAATTGATAAAGGACTATGACCTCTCAATCCAGTACCACCCTGGCAAAGCAAATGTGGTTGCGGATGCTCTTAGCCGCAAGATTGTCCCTCCCACTTTAGGTTACCACATTGCTGATTTTGAGCGGATGGGCATCTCATATTGTTTTGTCGGTGTAGCACATGAGGAGACACAATTCATTCTTCAGTCAGCTATCCCAGACATAGTGAGGGAAGCACAACAGAATGACCGGTTGTTGCAGGTGAGGTAAAACCGGAGATTTCACTCTAGATGGGACTGGCTCGATTCGGTTTCGCGGCCGCCTTTGTGTGCCACAAAAGTCTCATGTTAAGGAGGATATTCTAAGAGAAGCACATCGTACCCCATACACAGTTCATCCTGGAGAGACAAAGATGTATCAAGACTTGAAGAAGACTTATTGGTGGAAAAGGATGAAAGTTGATGTGGCAAAGTATGTGGCTTCTTGTGGGGTATGTCAGCTCGTGAAGGCTGAGCATAAGAGACCCGCGGGTTTGTTGCAGTCCTTAGAGGTTCCAGAGTGGCCATGGGATGACGTCGCCATGGATTTTGTTGTTGGCCTACCTCGCACCCGAAGGGGAAAGGATGCAATCAGGGTGGTGGTGGACCGACTTACCAAAGTGGCTCATTTTATTCCTATCCGTACCACAGACTCGGCAAGTGACTTGGCACCGGTATATGTGCGTGAGATAGTAAGATTGCACGGAGTTCCAAAAATTATTACTTCTGATAGAGATGCCAAGTTTGTATCAAGGTTCTGGGAGAGCTGGCAGAGTGCAATGGGTACACAGTTGAGGATTAGCACGACATTTCATCCCCAAACAGATGGTCAGTCAGAGCGTACCATCCAAACTTTAGAAGATATGTTGCGGTGTTGTATCCTATCGTGGCAAGGGAGCTGGGAGGATCATCTGCCACTTGTGGAGTTTGCTTACAATAATAGTTATCAATCTAGCATTCGGATGGCACCTTATGAGGCCTTGTATGGAAGAAAGTGTAGGTCTCCAGTATGTTGGAATGCAGTGGGCGAGAAGGCAGTGTTGGGACCAGATTGGGTTCAACGAACTACAGACAGAATAGCTGAAATTAGACACCATATGCTAGCAGCCCAGAGTAGGCAAAAGAGCTATGCCGACCCCAAAAGGCGGAATGTGGAGTTTCAGGAAGGAGAAGAGGTACTTCTGAGAGTCTCACCAACCAAGGGTGTTATCAGGTTCAATATCAAAGGAAAGCTTAGCCCACGGTACATTGGACCCTTCTTAATAGTGGCACGAGTAGGGAAACTAGCCTATCGTCTTGAGTTGCCCGAGTCAATGAAAGGTGTGCATAACGTATTCCATGTATCCATGCTATGTAAGTACTTCCGAGATCTCGAACGACAATTGACTGTGGAGCCGATTACAATTGAGCAAGATCTTACCTTTGAGGTTCGCCCTGTGAGGATATTGGAAGAGTCAGAGAGTGTTGAGGAATAAGACGCTCAAGTATGTGAAGGTTCTCTGGTCGCAACAATCCGAGCGTGAGGCGACTTGGGAGCTTGAGTCGCGCATGTGGGAGAAGTATCCGGAATTGTTCGAGACCGGTACGTGGTGTATGGTTTTCTTTCCATTTCTTAGTTATCAGCTATGCCCGCTTTCTGAGTAGTAATGTGGTGAAGAATTCGAGGTCGAGTTCTGCTTAAGGGGGTGATAATGTAATGCCCCAGATTTCTTTTACTAATTGATTGTGCCTATATGCTTAAATATATAGATGAATAAGGTAAAGTCGATATTTGTAGACCATGATATAAAATAGGAAAAGGAAAATGATAGAGACAGAGAGAGAGACTATGGGAAATAAATGGAAGAGGCAAAAGGAAAGAAATGAAAAAGGGTGCATGTTGGCATTTGAACCTTGGACCTCTCAGTAGTAGGTTGAATACCAGTTGGCCTATGTGGTGCTTTTGACTAAATAGCAGATTTTAGCTCTTTAAGCCTTCTTAAACGAGAGGAAAGAAATCCTATATGGGCTGAAGGCCCAGTCAGACTCGGCGTAGCTATCGGTCGCCCCTTGCGCCGCTGTACGCTGCGCCCAAATCCTGTTTCTCCCCTATTACCCCTCACCAAAGCCTTCCTCTGGTCTTCACAACAGAGGCTGCTGCCGTCGCTGCTGCTGGTGGTGGTTGTCGCTGCCATGAGCCACTAGGTTGCTGCTCTCCCCGACGCATCTCCTCTCCGTGGTCGTTGCCGAGCAGTGATGGCTGCTGGGCGTCGTGTCGCTAGCAGTACGTCCCAGTTCTCCATTTCTACGGTGCCTCCTAGGTCATAATTAGGGATTTGGGTAGCAGTTGATGGTTTAGAACTAGATTCAAGATTTGGAGAGGGATTCCTGAACCGATTTGCAAATTCGTTGGTGATCTCCATGCGTTTACCTATTTGGTATTGACACCCAGGCTGGACCTTCTCTATGTTAGTTCCTTTGATTAACCAAATCAATTGGGGATGATAGCCCATTTATATTGTTGCGAGGTGTTGATTGCTTCCAAGTAAAATCTGGAGCGTTGGGTGTCTCTCCCTGTAAACTGAACTTGGTTCGGTTAAATACTGCACAAAAACTGCACTGTCAGATCTGGATAGCCAGCTTCTAGGTGAAAAACGGGAAAGTTAAGCTTAGAATTTTGAGCTGGGCTCTACATATGATTTGTAAAGCATGTTCTAAGGTTTCCGTAGAGTACTTATTTGCTTCGTTTGGATGTATGGTTTGAGAGCAGCCGTCTACTTGGTTTGCTGGCCAGAAATATAGTTTTCTGCGTACAGTAATTTCATTTGGGAGATTAGGACCTGTTAGATGTGGAATTAAAATAAAGTTACAACATGATATTTGTAGATGTTGTTCTGTAGATGATTAAACACATATCATTTATTATATTTCGTTTGGTATATTAGATCCTATGAAGTTATCAAGGTGGGCTGTACTATGTTGGACAGAATTTTAATGTATGGACTTGTGTAGAGGAACAAGTACATATTCTCAGATTTCGGCAATGTTGATTGATATGTACTGGGGTCTTATGTGTAGGAGCGAAGCAGAATCATATATGCTTAGAAGTTAAGTTCATGTTTTAGTATTGGTTGTGATATATGCCTGTTTACAGGTGTTGGTACTTCTGGTTCAGGATCCTTTAACCCACAAGTTGTGCCCCGCGGTTGAGGCAAGTTCATGACAGGATAATGACGTTGCATATCCTCTGCACTTCTTTTGTATCTTGATATTCGCCCATGTCAATGATGTTTATTGTGATGGAGATGACGATGAAAAAGACATGTTGATTCAAGTTCTTTGCTTGCATTTGCATATTTGCATTTATGATGATCGTGAAAGAAAGAGTTCCCTACCTTGGGTAGGCACTTTGAGACCTCCATTGTTGGGTTGCGACCTACTTTGGAGGCAACGTCCACGCGTTGGAGTGAGTGGATGTCGACGGGCGTCCACTCAAGCGATACTGGTATACGCAATGAAATGAGATGAGCATGTAGGCATGTAGGGCATGAATACAAGTGTTGAGCGCTGATGAGTGTATGGTGCTTAATAGAGTTTTGGTATCTTGACATGTGTAATGTTTCTTATTCATGTATGTACTTGCTGAGTCTTTGTACTCATCCTTGTTGTTTATTTGTTTTAGGTAAATCCTGAGGACGACATGCATGGGAGTCTTGGGAGTAGCATCTTCACCGTTTTCACTTCACGGAACTTACACCTATTGTCCTTTAGGACCGTGTTTTGAGAACCTAGTACAGTTGTACTTTACTACCCGTGGTGGTCCATCTTGAATTTGAGAGATACTCTCTTGGTCTGTAGCTAATTTCCCCTTAAGACTAGCGTCATCGCCTAGAGTTACCGAGCATGTTCTCGGTTTTGGTATTGTAGCTTTGTGCTTTGCACCGGTGCTAGTTCTTTGCAATATATAACTATATGAATTACATGTCGTGGATGTCCTTCGAAATAGAGGAAACTTTGCCGAAATTCTTTTGAGGGCATGTTTTCTTTTCGAAGTTGTTATGCGGTAATATTCCAAGCGTTGTGTCGTTTGGGGTGTTACAACAATGTCATGCACACATCACTTCATGGTGGGTTCAATGGCAAACCCTCCCCCTTTCCAGATTGTAATCCAGAGGAAAATGTCTGTTCTGAGGTGGATTCAGACGCAGCTGACCACTTCTATTTACCTCCAAGGTGTTTTCTCTACCTTGGCATGATCATGTTAGTCATATCATGCATATGTTGCCTTGTAGTGCCTACTTTTGACATTATATATGTCATCTGCTTAGTTTAGACATGTTCTGTAATGCCACCTATTTAGTTTCTATATCGTATAGGGGAATTATGTAGTCTCATGTCTTTTAGCCAGCCATAATATATGTGAAATGTGCAATGCCATCCTGTTTAACTAGGCATCATATATTTGAATGATATCTTGCCCATACTTTTCTTCATTACATTTCCATTTGTCGACAATGTTTGTACATTAAACTACTTTTCTCGCGAATCAGCCATTTGGGTGGCAGATGGAAAAATCTGGAGTGAAAACAAGGACTTCAGAGCTGACAATGCTACTTGTCAAAGCAGATCTCTTGTTGGGTCCCGATAGCTCCTCGGAGATGGATTCAGAGACAGATGACCAGTCCTATTCCCCCCACCGAGGTGTATGCTATAACTTGGGATTTAACTTGGCATGGTTATACTGCGCATATCATGTATATGGTGTCTTGCATTGCATAGTTTAGACATCATATACAAAATATTCAACACCATGTTCTTAGTTTAGACATCATATCGAATGCTCTCTGTTTAGCATATAAATCACATATGTGAATTAAATCATGCGATCCTGATTACTTAGATAACATGTATGTGAATTATGTCATGTGATCCTGTTTAGTTATTCATCATATCTTTGAATTATGTTGTGCTATGTTATCCATTTTAGATAGACATCATATATGTGAAATTATGTCATGCTATCCGTTTTAGTTAAACAATATACATGTCAACTATTTATTAATGCCCTCTTTTTCCACACTATCTATTGCATCTGTCTCTCATACAATGTATATACATTCAACTATCTTTCCTGTTTATCGGCCATTTGAATTGGAGCGGGTGATGCCAGTATCTAGCGGAGTAAAAACATGGTCTTCAAATAAAACAGTGCTACCTCTTGGTGGAGATAGCACCCCGGTTGTACATGCACGAGAACCAGCCCTACCACAGATAACCCAGACTCTCGCAGATTACCCCTACTGCGATGGTCAGAGAACCAGCTTCACCCAATCTAACCCCAACCCCAGCAGATAGTAACCCAGTTCTTGTTGACACAGCACCATCTCCACCACAGAGCTCCCAAACAAGAGCAGTTAGTAAGGCAGCTCCAGTGCCCAAAGGGCCAGTACTACGTATCATGGTGAATCCCAACTCCACTAGTTAGTACGCCTATTCCTCTGGAGGAAGCACAACCAGCCAGTCGTAGTTTAGCATCTATCGCATTTGATGTTGTTAAATCCTATGTGCGTATCTTCCCATCTTGGAAATATTATACTGAAGATGAAGGAAAATGCTAGTTGCAAGTGTTTGTCCAGGAGTTATGTGTAAGTAATATTATTCATGGCAATTACTTTGCTTTGTCCTATACATTCTACCTCCATGATGGTTATAATACAACAAATTTTCTCATTTTTCTCTATAAAGGACCGATTTGAAAACTCAGGATGAGGTAACCTGTGCTAATACCTCTGCTATCTTCAAGAATGCTTGGTGGTAGTATCGGAATTACCTGAAGAAAACGTACTTCACTGGCAAAGAAACTCATCAAATTCCCTTACGTTCTCCTGAGACACATTTACTGGACGATGACTGGGAACGCCTTGTTCTGTACTGGTCCCGAACCAAGAACATGGTAAAGTCTATGAGCTCATTTTTTAAAGTACGGTATTCTTGTGTCTTACTGTAGTCTGTTCATGTAGAACAAGTGCTTAAACCTGAAGAACAACTGTTCTAATTTAAGATTCCATTGATATCGTGCATACTGCTTTACTCTTCTATCACTGTATTTACTCATACAAACTTATTTTTAAATTGAAGGATCCAAACGAAACTCCAATGGCATAGTAGGTATGTTCACACATGTTTCTTTAACAGGTTTGCTCTTATCAATAGCTCTGTTGATTTCAATTTCAATTGTGTACACAGTTGACTTCTCATATCATGCACATTACTAGCATCACAACAGAGCCAATAGTGTTGTTGTACATATAGATCCATGGTACCCATCTGAAATCTTGTTATGCATTGTAGTTTCCCATGCTTTGTATTCTTTCAGTGTTACTTTGTCTTGAACTGATATGATTTGAACCGTGTCTCTATTTTGATTTGGCAAGACAATGCAGTGACCATAGGACATAGATATATGTTTGTTTGATGCTTTTATTATGTACTAGTACTTGGCGATAGAAGACTTGGTAGTTTAATCCTGTCCACCTTACTAATGAACTGGTTCACCGAAATGAGTTTCATATACTAGTACATGTTAAACTTGTTACGTGTCTGCTTGTTTCTTCTTTTAGAATGTTGACCGAATATTGGGGAAGAGTGCCTTATTAAGCAATGGTAAAGGAAGTAATGCAGATAAGGTTTAGGATAGTGAGATACCCTTGTTGGTCTCCAACAAAGCTGATAAAACAGCTAAGGAAGACTATCTTGAAGACAGTGAGACAACACCAAAGTTCTGTCTTGGTTTAGTGTTCGAGTTACTGGCCACTACCTCTTACACAAGCTATTAAAACTCACTGTCTGAATCAGTCGGTTTCTTGAGTCTCAACTACAAGCTGAAAGACATCGATCAATTGTGCTACGACAAGAAGCAGAAGGACTGCGAAAGTCCCTAGAGCATTTAGATGCATACTTTCTGGTGCAACAGCAAGCGTTGGAGGATTTTAGCGCCAAATAGGACAAAGCTAATACGCTTGCTAAGCTTATTGCCAGCATGGTGGATACCTAGGATTACGCTTCTTGAGCTCTTCTGAAGTTGTTTCAGTTATGCTCTTGTTTTGCTGTCGTGTTTATTTGCACTTGTGGCCAATTTTGACGGCCAGTGTATGTAATATGCTACTCCGTTCCCTATATTTGCACTGGTGGCGAACTTTGATGCCAAGTGGATGTAACATGTGTAATAGATGTAATAGGCTGGCGTTTGTTGCTTGATTATTTATTTCCTTACTGTCTTGTTTAGTTGTTTGCTAGTTGTCACTGCAGTTCTTTTTCTGAGTTTTTCTAGTGGCGACAATAACCTATTTTTGGTAACTAGTCCACAATAATCATGGCAACACACGCATTGTTGTAACCATGGGCCTCCTGCGGGCCGTAGTATCCATGGGCCTTCTACGGGTCGTAGGACCCATGGGCCTTCTACGGGCCGTAGGATCCATGGGCCTTCTACGGGCCGTAGGATCCATGGGCCTCCTGTGGGCCGTAGGATCCATGGGCCTTCTACAGGTCGTATGATAAATGGGCCTTATACGGGCCGTAGGGTCCATTGGTCTTCTACGGGTCGTATGATCCATGGGCCTTCTACGGGGCGTATAATCATTTCGCCAAACATGGGGCATACTATTCGTGGACCATAATGGGCTGTTAATAGGCCGTATTTGATAACGCTATGAAAACAGCCCAACAGGTTAACGGGCCACAAACGGGCCCAATGTAACCACGGGCTGAATTTGGCCCACAAACGGAACAGGCGGGTAACAGACCGTAACTAATCGAATTCTAGAAATGAGCCCAAGAATAAATGGGCCCTTAGAAGGCTAAAAGTTAACACGACTGTAAACGGCGGACGGAATAATGGGCCGTTAATGGGTATAAAGCGATACACTGTTCATTATGGGCCAGTTTCATCTCGGGGCTTTATTGGGCCTAGAGTTACGAAGGGCCTCATATGGGCCGAAAGACATCATGGGCCATACATGGGCCGGAAGTAACAACGGGCTGGAATCATATTGGACGGCCCAGATGAAGCTACTAGCTTAATTCCGATAGGTCGTAACGGGCCGGGAGTTAGCGGGCCGTAAATGCGCGATATACGAACAGGTCGTTAACAGGCTTTCCATGGGCCGAGCCGTTACCTTTTGACCAAGTCAAACGGGGCGGCCTTTTCATCAGAATGGGCCTTTGTTGGGCCGTGCCATGTGTCGACGTATCATAGGCGCCCCATGTCCAATGAGTGGATGACATCTGTCCCAACGGTGAGCCAACACGTGTTTCCTCTGGCCAATGAGAATTTTACATGTGGAAAATCACCATTGGTCCGGACTGTTAACGGGTTATCGGATCCAAAACTGGACCCGATAGCCTAACGGCGACCTATTATGGTGGATGCCACATGTCGGTCACCCTTGACGAAAACACTTCTATGATGCGCGATTTATCGTCATGGAAGTGGACACTTCCGTGATGATAATTTTGGTAATGTCATGGAACACTTCTACGACAGCACAAGTATGACTATCTTGATTCTGTCATAAAACTGTCATGGATGTACATGCATGACAGAAAACGTGACCTACTGTGACAAACACGTATCATCACGGAAGTGTCTTTTTTTGTAGTGTCTGTCGGTGTGACCGAGTGGAACAACTTGGTGGCACCGAGATGCAGAATCGCAAGCGGTTGCTGCAACTCGGTGTGACCGAAGGGTTCAAATTGGTTGCACCGAGATTAAAACCTAGATCAACTTATTAATGAACTCTGTATGACCGAATGGAATTGATCTGCCAGGCCGAAATGCACTAAGAGGTTTTGGAAATTAAGCCCTTGACAAATCAGTGACTCCGAGTGCTCCTCACCTGGAGGGTCCGAATTCGACTTGTTCAAACTTTGTGATGTAGCATGAATAGAGTTTGAGATGAGAAAAGCATAGATAGCTAGAGGGAGTTCTTAGGAATTCTTGTCCGTCCATTTGGCAAAAAGAAAAGCCAAACAAACAAAGCAACAAATGGGTGCCCTCGAATGAGAAAAATATGCAACCAACATGCTCACACAATAAGATAGCAAATGAAATATGTGGCAACGCATGCGCAAACACTCTAGCATCTATCAAGCAATTGGCAATGACTAGGTCATCTATATATGAGTATATTGACTGAGGAGTCAAATGAGAACATTTGATCGTAGGTCATACTCATCGTTTAAGCACAAGTGGGGTTACCACTTTTACATAAAGCATTGTTGTGTTCACACCATTAGAGTTGCTTCAGCTCAATATTTGGAGCAAAGCTCCCCTAGATGTGATATCCCCCCTAAGAGGGATGAACTAACCTAGGCTTTTGTCGATGATGACTTCATGTAGGTGTTGAAGATGTAGGTGCTCAATGTTGATGTAGATCATTTGGAGCAATCAATTGGAGTGAGTTGCACTTTCAATACCTACATGGGTTAGTCCCACAAGGAACACGCAAGGATATCCATAGACATAGAGTGAAATTCACACATGATGTTTTCCATGAAAGCATTAGGTTACCTTGTCCCTTGTCTTATCAACAAGAGCGTTTGTGACTCCATGAACTAGTGCAAGATGTGAAAGTTGATTGCACTTGTCCTTGCCAAATGAATATGAGTGAAGTATGTTGGCGGAGTCACCCTCAAGAACTCTCTAGTTCTTCTTCTTCTTCTTCAGGATCCACATCATCTTGATGGGAACCCTTGGAGTTGTAGTCATACTTGATGAATTTGAACTTGATGTAGTCTTGGGAACCAACTTGACCAAGGCCTTGGGAGCTTCTTCAAATGAATCAATCTCCTCTTGAAGCTTGTCCTTGCCTTTTAGCTTGTGGTCTTGTGGTGGAAGATCATCTTGAGCTTGTGTTCCTTTGAAAGAAGTGGGATCATACTTCTCTTCTTGAGGAACAAACTTCATCTTGGGGTATTGATCTTCTTCCCACTCAACTCCATTGGCATTGAACTTGCATTCAAAACCAACACCTTGATTCTTCCGGTGCCTTCCTTGCTTGTGTACAATTTCCTCAAATTGCTTACTCATGGCAAGGCTCTTGTAAACACATTTCTCTATAATTCCCTTCAATAAGTTGTTTTCTTGCTCAAGTGTAACTTGGCTAAGAGAATCATTAGTGGAATCAAGAGAACTACTAGAAGCAACAATATTGGATTTAACATGACTATTGTTACTACTAGAAGAAGAATCTTTCTTGCTCTTGTTGCTAGATTTTACTTGTGGGATGTAAGTAGACAAGAGTAAACGCTTGGCAATGTAAGAGGAACTTTTCTTACGAAGATCATCATTGATTGCTTTTAGAAACGCATGCTCTTACTCTAGATTGAGCTTTTCGAAGTGTAGCTTATCATGAGTCTTTAAAAGATCTCGATGATCCTCTAAGGTAGTTTCATGAGCTAACTTAAGAGTGTTTAGTTCTTTAGTTAGACGCTCAATCTCCTTCTTATCATCGTCATTCATTTTATCTTGATTAGCATGATTAATAGCAATTTTATCATAGTTCTCATCACTAGAGTTGTCAACAAGTAAATCATCATCACCTAGCAAATTATATTCATCACTATTGAAATCAACATACTCGGGATGTGATACCTTGGGGCCTTTAGCCATGAAGCATCTTCCAATCCCTTCATTTGGTGAATCAAATATGTCGTAGGAGTTGGATGACACAAGTGCAAGACCGGAAACACCTTCATCTTGAGTATATTGAGAGTCAGAGTGATAGCTTATCTCGGAGTGGTTGTCGGAGTCGGAACCAGATACCCATTCACCAACATGAGCTTGATGTCTTTGTCTTGTGTAGCTCCTTGATGACTTGTCGTTTCATTGTGAATCCTTGCTTCTACGAGAGAATATTCATTCATAATGATCATCTCTACTCCTTCTTTCTCTTGGAGGTGATTCTTATCTTTTGCTTCTCCTTTTAGGTGAATCTTCTCTTCTCTTGTAGGGAGCCGTACACTCACTAGAGTAGTGTCCGGGTCTTCCGCAATTGTAGCAATTGTGATCACGACTATAAGATCTTTTGTCATCGTAGGACCTTGACTTGGAAATTCTCTATTTGCTTGTACTCTTGTAGAACTTGAAATTCCTCACCATTAGGCTCAATTCCTCATTGAGGACTTGTTTTTCACTTGATGTTGTAGGAGCATCACATGAAGCTTTGTAAGCACCACTAGACTTGTTGTGAAGCTCTTCCTTATCCTTGAGTGACATCTCATGAGCAACAATTCTACCCATGACTTCCGTTGGCTTGAGATCTTTGGAATTGGGCATCATCTGGATCAATGTGCACACGGTATCATACTTTCCATCCAAGGCTCTTAGGATCTTCTTGATGATGAATCTGTCGGTCATCGCTTCACTTCCTAAGCCGGCAATCTCATTTGTGATGAGAGCAAGCCTATAGTACATTTCAGCGACACCTTCACCATCCTTCATTTTGAACTTGTCAAGTTGACTTTGAAGCACATCCAAATTGGATTCCTTGACAGACTCAGTACCTTCGTGCATATCAATCAAAGTATCCCAAATTTCCTTTGCATTCTCAAGACGGCGGATTTTGTTGAATTCTTCGGGGCACAATCCGTTGAAGAGGATATCGCAAGCTTGAGCATTGTATTGCAACATCTTCAATTCTTTCGCGGTTGCTTCACGATTTGGTTCTCTTCCATCAAAGAATTCACCTTGCAAGCCAATACACACAATAGCACAAACGGCGGGGTTATGTCCAAGAATATGCACTTTCATCTTATGCTTCCAACTAACAAAAATAGTACCATCAAAGTAAGGACCTCTACGGTGGTAATTTCCCTCACTAGACGCCATACTCTCCTAGGTTGTGAAACCAAGGCTATGATCACCAAAGCTATGGAAATCAAGGTAAATGGAGACTAAATCTCTGATACCACTTGTAGGATCGAAAGTAGGTCTAGAGGGGGTGATCAGACTACTTGACCAAATAAAATCTAGCCTTTTCCAAATTTTAAGTCTTGGCAGATTTTAACTACTTAGCACAAGTCAAGCAATCAACCTACACATGAAATTCTAAGAGTATAGCAGCGGAATGTAAAACATTGCATATGAAGGTAAAGGGAGGGGTTTGGAAAGGCAAACGCAATGTAGACACGGAGATTTTTGGCGTGGTTCCGACAGGTGGTGCTATCGTACATCCACGTTGATGGAGACTTCAACCCATGAACGGTAATGGTTGCACGTGTCCACGAAGAGCTCCACCCACGAAGGGTCCAGGAAGAAGCAACCTTGTCTATCCCACCATGGCCATCGCCCACGAAGGACTTGCCTCACTTGGGTAGATCTTCACGAAGTAGGCGATCTCCTTGCCCTTACAAACTCCTTGGTTCAACTCCACAATCTTGACGGAGGCTCCCAAGTGACACCTAACCAATCTAGGAGACGCCACCCTCCAAAAGGTAATAGATGGTGTGTTGATGATGAATGCCTTGCTCTTGGGCTTCAAATGATAGTCTCCCCAATACTCAACTCTCTCTCACAGATTTGGCAATGGTGGAAAGATGATTTGAGTGGAAAGCAACTTGGGGAAGGCTAGAGATCAAGATTCTTGTGGTTGGATTGGAATGTCTAGGTCTCAACACATGAGTAGGTGGTTCTCTCCTAGAAAATAAATGCTGGAAGTGTAGGCACATTCTGATGGATCTCTCTTAAATAGAGAGGAGGGTGTAGGGGTATAACCGTTACACACATAAGACCCAACTCGGTCAGACCGAATGTATGAACTCGGTGAGACTGACTCAGTTCAAAATGTGAACGTTAGGGTTTTCGGTGGGACCGGCATGATCAACTCGGTGGGACCAATGAGCAAGGGTTAGGGCAAACTTGATCTCGGTTTGATCGATTATTTCAACTCGATGGGACCGATTTCAGTAATGAGCAAACAGAGGGTTGGTCATGCAAACTTGGTGGAACCGATCGCTCCTTTCGGTGAGACGAAACATTACAAAAGAGAAACAGAGAGTTTGCACTGCGAACTCGAAGGGACCGATTGTTCATTTCGATGGGACCGAAACGTTGCGAAGGGAAACAGAGAGTTTGCAGTCCCATCTTGGTGAGGCCGAGATCCCTATCGGTGAGACCGGACTGATTAGGGTTTCTGGCCATGTCTATGTCAAGTGAACTCGGTGGCGCCGGATAAATCAAATCGGTGGGGCCGAGTTTCACTTCAGGTTTAGCACATATTTGGATTTGAGAAAAATGGTTGAGGGCTTTGGAGCATATCACTAAGCATTTTGAGCAGGTAGACCATAAAGCAATACCTCATCCCCTTTTAATAGTATTGGCTTCCCTATGGACTCAATGTGATCTTGGATCACTAAAATAGAAATGAAGAGTCTTGAGCTTTTGCCAATATTTGTCCTTAGCATTTTGAGGGGTCCACATCTCTAGTCCATGCCATGCCAATCATTGAACTTTCTGAAATAATAAATTGAATGGATATTAATTCAATGAGCTATATGTTGTTATGAATTACCAAAACCACCTAGGGAATAGTTGCACTTTTAGGAGAGTTGCTGGTGATGATGATGACGATGATTTACCCCTCCGGGAGGGAAGTTCCCCCGGCAGAATTGCTCCGCCGGAGGGCAAAAGTGCTCCTGCCCAAGTTCCGCCTCGAGACGGCGGCGCTTCGTCCCGAAAGTCCTCTCCTCATTTTTCTAGGTCAAAATGACTTATATACCAGAAGATGGGCACCGGAGGTCAGATGGGCTGAGCACAACCCACCAGGGCGTGCCTGGGGGGCCTGGTGCGCCCTGGTGTCTTGTGCTCACCAGGTGGCCCCCTCCGGTAGTTATTTGCTCCGGTATTTTTCATATATTCCATAAAAATTCCTCATGAAGTTTCATCTCATTTGGAGTTGTGCAGAATAGGTAGCTTGACATAGCTTTTTCAGGTCCAGATTTCCAGGTGCCGGAATTCTCCCTCTTTGTGTGAACCTTGCATATTATGAGAGAAAAGGCATTAGAATTACTCCAAAAAGCATTATTATGCATAAAACATTATAAATAACAGTAGTAAACAAGATGCAAAATGGACATGTCATACATGTAGACCCGTGGTACCCATCTGAAATCTTGTTGTGTCGTGTATTTTCCCATGCTTTGTATTCTTTCAGTGTTGCTTTGTCTTGAACTGATATGATTTGAACCTTGTCTCTATTTTGATTTGGCAAGACAATGCAGTGACCATAGGACATAGATATATGTTTGTTTGATGCTTCTATTATGTAATACTTGGCAATATAAGACTTGGTAGTTTAATCATGTCCACCTTACTAATGAACTGGTTCACCGAAATGAGTTTCATATACTAGTACATGCTAAACATGTTATGTGTCTACTTGTTTCTTCTTTCAGAATGCTGACATAATATTGGGGAAGAGTGCCTTATTAAGCAATGGTAAAGGGAGTAATGCAGATAAGGTTCAGGATAGTAAGACATCCTTGTTGGTCTCCAACAAAGCTGATAAAATAGCTAAGGAAAACTATCTTGAAGACAGTGAGACAACCCCAAAGTCCTATCTTGGTTTAGTCTTCGAGTTACTGGCCACTACCGCTGGCAGAAGCTATTCAAACTCACTGTCTGAATCAGTTCAGTTTCTTCAGTCTCAACTACAAGCTGAAAGACATCGATCAGCTGTGCTGCGACAAGAAGCGAAAGCACTACGGAAGTCCCTGGAGCATTCAGATGCATACTTTCTAGTGCAACAGCAAGCGTTGGAGGATTTGAGCGCCAAACAGGACAAAGCTAATAAGCTTGCTAAGCTTATTGCCAGCATGGTGGATACCCAGGATAATGTTTCTTGAGCTCTTCTGAAGTTGTTTCAGTTATGGACTTGTTTTGCTGCCGCGTTTATTTGCACTGGTGGCTAATTTAGACGGCTAGTGTATGTAATATGCTGCTTTGTTCCCTATATTTGCACTGGTGGTGAACTTTGATGCATGTGGATGTAATATGTGTAATAGCCGTAATAGCCTAGCGTTAGTTCCTTGCTTATTTATTTCCTTATTTTCTTGTTCAGTTGTTTGCTTGTAGTCACTGCAGTTCTTTTTCTGTGTTTTTCTAGTGGCCACAATAAAATATTTTTATAACTAGGCCACAATAACCATGGCAACACACGGACTGTTGTAACCATGGTCCTACTACATGCTATATTGACCATGGGCCTCCTACGCGTCGTAGGATCCATGGGCCTTGTGCAGGTCGTAGGATCCATGGGCCTTATACGGGCCATATGATCCATGTGCCTTCTACAGGCCATAGCATCCATGGGCCTTCTACGGTCCGTATAATCATTTCGCCAAACATGGGTTGTACTATTTGTGGACCAATAACGGTCCGCAGATGGGCCTTAAACGGGCTAGAGTGGAAATCGTCTGTTTATGGCCCGACCATAATGGGCCATATTTGATGACTCTATGACAACAGACATTGGTTAACGGGCCACAAACGGGCCGACTGTAACCACGGGTTGAATTTGGCCCACAAGCGGAACAGGCCAGCAACGACCGTAACTAACCGAATTCTAGAAATGAGGCCACGACTAAATGGGCCCTTAGCAGGCCAAAAGTTAACACAATCTGGAAACGGCTGACGGAATAATGGGTCGTTAATGGGTATAAAGCGATACACTATTCATTATGGGCCAGTTTCATCTCGGGCCTTTAAAGGACCCAGAGTTACAAATGGCCTCCTATGGGCCGAAAGACGTCATGGGCCATACGTGGGCCGGAAGTTACAACGGGATGGAATCATATTGGATGGACCAGATGATGCTACTGGGCCAAATTCCGGTAGGGCGTAATGGGCTGTGAGTTAGCGGGCTGTTAATGGGCTATATGCGACTAGGCCGTTAACACGCTTTCCGTGGGCCAGCCAGCTACCTTTTGACCAAGTCAAACGGGCCGACCTTTTCACTGGAATGGGCCTCTGTTGGGCCGTGCCACATGTCGACGTATCATAGGCGCCTTCGGTCCATTGAGTGGACGACATCTGTCCCAACGGTGAGCCGACACGTGGTTCCTCTGGCCATTGAGAATTTTACACATGGAAAATCCCCATTGGTTCGGGCTGTTAACGGGTTATCGGATCCAAACCGGAAACCGATAGCTTCATAGCGACCTGTTACAGTGGATGTCACGTGTCGGTCACCCTTGACGAAAGCACTTCTATGACGCGCGATTTATCGTCATGGAAGTGGACACTTCCGTGATGATAATTTTTGTAATCTTGTGGAACACTTCTACGACAGCACATGTATGACTATCTTGATTCTGTCATAAAATCGTCATGGATGTACATGCATGACAGAAAACCTGACCTACTGTGACAAACACATATCATCAGGGAAGGGTATTTTTTGTAGTGTATTATAGTATCAATCTTGGATATTTTATATGTAATTATATGTCATTATATATCAGCTTTTGGGACTAACCTATTAACTTAGTGCCTAGTGTCAGTTGTTGTTTTTCGCCTGTTTTTGGTTTTCTAGAATATCAGTACCAAAGAAAGTCCAAATGCCACAAGACTTCTTGGAGATTTTTTTCTGGACATAAGAGACCCTGGAAGCTTCGGGAGAGGGCCAAAACATGAAGGAGGGGCCCATGAGGCACCAGGGCGCGCCTAGGGGGTGTGAGCACCATGGTGGCTCGTGGGGCCCACATTCACCCATTTGATTTAATTCTGTCTCTATAGATTCTCTAAAATCGAGAAACCAACAAAGATCCACCCAAAATACTTTTTCCGCCGCCGCAAGCTTCTGTTCTCGAGAGACCCCATCTGGAGGCCTTTTCCTATACTCTGCCGGAGGGGGATCAAACACGGAGGTGCTCTACATCAACCTTGCTGCCCTTCCGATGATGTGCAAGTAGTTTACCACAGACCTACGGGTCCATATCTAGTATCTACATGGCTTCTTCTCTCTCTTTGATCTTCAATACAATGTTCTCCTCGATGTTCTTGGAGATCTATTCGATGTAATCACTTTTTGTGGTGTGTTTGTTGGGATCTGATTAATTGTGAGTTTATGATCGGATTGTCCATGAATATTATTTGAGCCTTCTCTGAACTCTTTTATGCATGATTATTAAAACTTTGTATTTCTCTCCGATCTATTGATTTGGTTTGGCCAACTAGATTGATTTTTCTTGCAATGGGAGAGGTGCTTTGTGATTGGTTCAATCTTGCGGTGATCTATATACCACTGAAAAAAAGGGACAAGACGCATATTTGTATTGTTGCCATTAAGGATAAAACGGTGGGGTTTATTCATGTGTGAGTTTACTTTGTGTACATAATGTCATCTTGCTTAAGGCGTTACTTCGATCTTTATGAACTTAATACTCTAGATGCATGTTGGATAGCGATCGATTTGTGGAGTAATAGTAGTAGATGCAGTCAGGAGCCGGTCTACTTGTCTCGGACGTGATGCCTATATACATGATCCTTGCATTGGATATCATCATGATTATTCGCTTTTCTATCAATTGCCAAACAGTAGTTTCTTTACCCATTGTATACTACCTTCATGAGAGAAGCCTCTAGTGAAAACTATGGCCCCCGGGTCTACTTTTCATCATATATAAAAATCAAAAATACCTTTCTGCAATTTCTATTTTACTTTATTTTATTTTGTGTTTTAATTATCTATGTATCATGATACGTCTCCAACGTATCTATAATTTTTGATTGCTCCATGCTATATTATCTACTGTTTTGGACATTATTGGGCTTTATTATCCACTTTTATATTATTTTTTGGGACTAGCCTATTAACCGCAGGCCCAGCCCAGAATTGCTGTTTTTTGCCTGTTTTAGGGTTTCGGAGAAAAGGAATATCAAACGGAGTCCAAACGGAATGAAACCTTCGGGAACATGATTTTCTCAATGAACAAGACCCAGGAGACTTGGACCCTACGTCGAGACACAAAAGAGAAGGCCACGAGGTAGGGGGGGCGCCTACCCCCACCCCCCCAGGCGCGCCCTCGACCCTCGTGGGCCCCCTGTTGCTCCACCGACGTACTCCCTCCTCCTATATATACCTACGTACCCCCAAAATGATCAGATACGGAGCCAAAACCCTAATTCCACCACCGCAACTTTCTGTATCCATGAGATCCCATCTTGGGGCCTGTTCCGGAGCTCCGTCGGAGGGGGCATCGATCACGGAGGGCTTATACATCAACACCATAGCCCCTCCGATGAAGTGTGAGTAGTTCACCTTAGACCTATGGGTCCATAGTTATCTGCTAGATGGCTTCTTCTCTCTTTTTGGATCTCAATACAATGTTCTCCCCCTCTCTTGTGGAGAACTATTCGATGTAATCTTCTTTTTGCGGTGTGTTTATTGAGACCGATGAATTGTGGGTTTATGATCAAGTCTATCTATGAACAATATTTGAATCTTCTCTGAATTCTTTTATGTATGATTGGTTATCTTTGCAAGTCTCTTCGAATTATCAGTTTGGTTTGGCCTACTAGATTGATCTTTCTTGCAATGGGAGAGGTGCTTAGCTTTGGGTTCAATCTTGCGGTGTCCTTTCCCAGTGACAGTAGGGGCAGCAAGGCACGTATTGTATTGTTTCCATCAAGGATAACAAGATGGGATTTTCATCATATTGCATGAGTTTATCCCTCTACATCATGTCATCTTGCTTAAGGCGTCACTCTGTTTTTAACTTAATACTCTAGATGCATGCTGGATAGCGGTCGATGAGTGGAGTAATAGTAGTAGATGCAGGCAGGAGTCGGTCTACTTGTCTCGGACGTGATGCCTATATACATGATCATGCCTAGATATTCTCATAACTATGCTCAATTTTGTCAATTGCTCAACAGTAATTTGTTCACCCACCGTAGAATACTTATTCTCTCGAGAGAAGCCACTAGTGAAACCTATGGCCCCGGGTCTATCTTCATCATATTAATCTCCTACTACTTAGTTATTTCCTTTGATTTTACTTTACTTTGCATCTTTATCATAAAAATACCAAAAATATTATCTTATCATATCTATCAGATCTCACTCTCGTAAGTGGCCGTGTAGGGATTGACAACCCCTTATCGCGTTGGTTGCGAGGATTTATTTGTTTTGTGCAGGTGCGAGGGACTGGCGCGTAGCCTCCTACTGGATTGATACCTTGGTTCTCAAACCTGAGGGAAATACTTATGCTACTTTGCTGCACCATCCCTTCCTCTTCAGGGAAAACCAACGCAGTGCTCAAGAGGTAGCAAAAAGGATTTCTGGCGCCGTTGCTCGGGAGTCTACGCAAAAGTCAACATACTAAGTACCCATCACATACCCTTATCTCCCGCATTACATTATTTGCCATTTGCCTCCCGTTTTCCTCTCCCCCACTTCACCCTTGCCGTTTTATTCGCCCTTCTTCTGTTTGTCTTTTTGTTTGCTTTTATGTCTTACTTGGCTCGTTTGCTCGTTTGGTTGGAATAGTTGTTTATTTATTACTAAACAGAGAACCTAAGATCTATGGATCCTCGTACGCTTGCTAATATTTTTAAGAGATCCGATTTTGATGGACCAATTGCTAGTGAGTTTTGTGCACTAGATTATCTTTATAAGGTTTTGCTTGAAATTCGTGAATCTAAAAAGTGTGATGAATTACCTTATGAAGCGATTCATGATAGATCTTTGAATAAAAAGCATGATTGCAATGATTTTATCATAAATTCTATTTATGTAAATTGTGCTAATAATATGCAAAGCCCTAAGCTTGGGGATGCTAGTTTTGCTATGTCCTCTACTTGTTGCAATGATCATGATTGGGGTGATTCTTCTTATGATCTTGAAAATTTATTTAAGCCCCATGATGAATATGAGATTGATAATAATGTTTGAAATAATATTGAAAGTGGGATTGGAAGAGTGTCAACTTTAGATCCCACATATTTGGATAATGTTCAATCTTATGAAGTTTTTGATAAAAGTGGGTTTGAAGAGGTCATGACTTTAGTTAATGTTAATCCCACTATTTTGAAAGAGTGTCAACTTTGCATGCATGTGGATCGTGTTGAAAATATGTTATGTTATAGCTATTTTGTTGAATTTGATTATGATCCTACATGTAATTATTATGAGAGAGGAAAATATGGTGGTAGAAATTTTCATGTTACTAAATTACCTCTCGTTATGTTGAGATTGCTATTGTTTCTTTCCGCTTCTTTGCATATGCTAGATTTTGCTTGCCTTGATAATTTGTTTGCCTATAAGATGCCTATGCATTGGAATTATGTTAGACTTAAGCATGTTTGTCACATGTTTTATGATGCTCTCCTTGTGCTTTAATTCTTGTCTTTTCATGTGAGCATCATTAAAATTGTCAATGCCTAGCTATAAGGCTTTAAAGAAAAGTGCTTGTTGGGAGACAACCCAATATTTATCCTTGCTTTTATTCAATAAATAATTTATCTAGCCTCTATTTTGGTTGTGTTTTTTGTGTTTAATTAGTGTTTGTGCCAAGTAGAACCGTTGGGAAGACTTGGGGAAAGTCTTGTTACACTTGCTGTAAAAAACAGAAACTTTAGCGCTCACGAGAACTGCTTCCATGTTTATTTGGAAAGTGAAATTTAGTTAATTCTTTTTGAAGATTATTAATAGATAAATTCCTCACGTCCAGAAATTTATTTTAGAATTTTTGGGGTTCCAGATCTTGTGCTAGCTACAGATTACTACAGATTGTTCTGTTTTTGACAGATTCTGTTTTTCGTGTGTTGTTTGCTTATTTTGATGAATCTATGGCTAGTAAAATAGTTTATAAACCATAGAGAAGTTGGAATACAGTAGTTTTAACACCAATATAAATAAAGAATGATTTCATTACAGTACCTTGAAGTGGTCTTTTGTTTTCTTTCGCTAACGGAGCTCACGAGATTTTCTACTTTGAGTTTTGTGTTGTGAAGTTTTCAAGTTTTGGGTAAAGATTTGATGGATTATGGAACAAGGAGTGGCAAGAGACTAAGCTTGGGGATGCCCATGGCACCCCCAAGATAATCTAAGGACACCTGTCGGTGTCAAAACCGGCGGATCTCGGGTAGGGGGTCCCGAACTGTGCGTCTAGGCCGGATGGTAACAGGAGACAGGGGACACTTTGTTTTACCCAGATTCGGGCCCTCTCGATGGAGGTAATACCCTACTCCTTCTTGATTAATATTGATGATATGGGTAGTACAAGAGTAGATCTACCACGAGATCAAGGAGGCTAAACCCTAGAAGCTAGCCTATGGTATGATTGTTGTGTATGGAGTTGATTGCCTACGGACTACAACCCTCCAGTTTATATAGACCCCGGATAGGGTTAGGGTTACATAGAGTCGGTTACAATGGTAGGAGATCTTGAATATCCGCATCGCCAAGCTTGCCTTCCACGCCAAGGAAAGTCCCATCCGGACACGGGACGAAGTCTTCAATCTTGTATCTTCATAGTCCAGGAGTCCGGCTGAAGGCATAGTCCGGCTACCCGAACACCCCCTAATCCAGGACTCCCTCAATAGCCCCTGAACCAGGCTTCAATGACAACGAGTCCGGCACGCAAATTGTCTTCGGCATTGCAAGGTGGGTTCCTCCTCCAAATCCTTCATAGAAGATTTGTAAACACCAAGAGTAGTGTCCGGTTCTGCAAAATAAGTTTCCACATATTGCCATAGAGAGAATAATATTGACTCAAATCAAATCTGCTGACGTATTCCGCAGTGCGCTATCACACTACGGCCAAGTCCTTTACTCGAATCGTTTTTACTTTTCCACCTCAGCATGTTTTGCGAGGCGGTTTCCTTGGCACGTCTTGTCAAAGCAGAGATCGTGTGCCCTTTTTACGGGATTCTCATCAATACGGACGTGGGTAACCCTAACCGCGCCATTTACCACGGCGCTTGGGAGGCAAGCGAGTTTTATTAGGCAGGTGGGGACGCACAACCGCATCCGCCCATATAAGGGGATAAAGGTCCACCTTTTTACCTACGCCTTCTTCCTCCTTTGCCTATCCATCTCCTGCGCACTCGAGCTCCAGTGCCCAAGCCCGCGCTTCCCACCTCAACCTTCTCCAGCGATGTCCGGAGCGGGAGGCAAGTGGAAGGTCTCCTCCGTCACGGAGGGCGACGTCAAAAAGCTTAGGAAGGCCGGATACTTGTCCAAAGACATCGCGCACCGGCTTCCCAAGGAGGGGCAGCTTGTCCCCACCCCAAGGCCCCACGAGAGGGTAGTATTCCTTCCCCACTTCCTCCGCGGACTGGGTTTTCCACTTCACCCATTCGTCCGGGGGCTCATGTTCTACTATGGCCTGGATTTTCACGATCTGGCCCCGAACTTCATCCTCAACATCTCGGCGTTTATCGTTGTGTGCGAGGCTTTCCTCTGCGTCCGCCCCCATTTCGGCCTCTGGCTCAAGACCTTCAACATCAAGCCCAAGGTGGTGTGCGGCAACCAGGCGGAGTGCGGAGGCGCCATGGCGGGCAAGATTGCCAATGTGCTGTGGTTCGAGGGCTCCTTCATAGAGACCCTAAAGGGGTGGCAAGCCGGGTGGTTTTACATCACCGAGCCACGCGATCCGAACTGGATCGCACCCCCCGAGTTCCGATCCGGACCCCCACGCGGCTCATGTCCTGGAAAGAGACGGGCCTATCATGGGGTAACGAGGAAGAGGTGACCGGACTGAAGACATGCATCCAGTCCCTGGTAAACAAGTCAATCAGGCTTGTAAATGTAGTCCAGGTCATGCTCGTTCGCCGAATCCTCCCGTGCCAACAACGGGACTTTACTCTGTGGGAGTTCGACCCGGCACAACACCGAACCCTTAATAGGCTCTTCGACACGACGTATGAAGACGTCTGGAAGGTGCTAATCAAAGGTGCCGAGGCTCCCGCATCCGCTTCCGAGGACCGCGGATACAACTCGCAGCGTCACGCTAGCGAGGTAAGCTATTTTCACCTTTTACAGGATGTTCAGCTTCTTTCATAGTTTAACTCTATGCAGGATCTAAACTCCCTTACCTTTGACAGGCTTGGCGGGCGGTATCCGGACCGATTAACTGTCCGGCTCCGCTGCCCGAAGACCCAGCCCCAGCTCTACTAGTGAAGCTGCTGGCTCCGGCGCCTTATGTGGTGCCGGAAAAGAAGGCCAAGAAGAAGACCACGGGGACTCGAAAGAGCACCCGCAACGTGGTGTTGTCGGACTCGTCATCCGATGAGTCCGAGACACCCTCCTCCCGTGAAAATGAGGAGGAGGAAGAAGAAAGCTCTCCCCCCAGCGGGGGGAGGAAAGAAAAGGAAGGCCGCCCCAAGGGGGAAGGCCGAGGGGTCCAAGAAGAGGAAAACCCCTCCACCGGACTACGCCCCCGACGCCGACGAGGACGAAGAGGAGTGGCCGGACAGAGCCAGGCGTCCGGCGAAATCGTAAGTGTTCGGATACTAGAGTAATTCATGATATTCCTTTCGTTGCACAGCTTTCCCTAATGCCGAATATAATCATGCAGCCCGCCCCGGGCCGAACTCAACGAGTCGTCGAGCGGCTCCCTGGATTCTTCGGACGTGAACTCAGTTCCGCCCGCTGTCTCCCCCCGCAGTGCGGATGACGCCGAAGTGGCGTCACAATGAGCTCCGGGGCAGGAGGAGGTGGTCCTGGAGGAGCCGCAAGGCGACCTCCCAGACTCCAGGAGTAAAGGGGACAAGACCCCCCAGGGCTCCAAGTCTGGCTTTGAGCCGGACACCGTGCCAGAATCTTCAACGATTCCGGACCGCGGCAGGCGAACTCCTTAAAAGAGGAGCAAGCCTTCTGAGCCGGCAGCCTCCGTCCAACCGGAAGTGCCGAACAATCTGCTGGAGGTGCTTGAAGGCGCCTCTATCGACGAGGAGCACCGTACTATTATGAGTACAGTGATCCAGAAGGTTCAGTCCGCCAAGAGCGGACTGAGTGAAGCTTGCGCTAGCCTCCTAACAGGCTTCGAGGTAAGTAAAAAATATGTAAAAATATTACCGCATAGACAGTAGCCCCTGATGCTCTGTTTGGCGTTCGGAAAGAAAAGCCGAATAGAGGATCTATTAAATTTCGCAGGAGTCTAACAATAAAGAGTCAATATGCGTATGCAGGCTTCGCTGCTATCCACCGCCGCACTGATTGCAGAGGCGGGTGTCCTGAAACAGGACCTCGGGCGGACCGAGCAAGAGCTCGGCCTTGCCAAGCGGCAGCTCGAGGATAAAGAAGGTAAGAAATACCTTACTGAAAAGGGTGCCACGATTGTAGAGGCGTGATTGCAAAAAATAACAGGATTGTACTACTTATTGTAGGGGCCACGACTGAGGTGGCGACCCTCAAGCAGGCGTTATCTGAGGCCGAAAAGAAAACGGCCGCGGAGCATACCGAGCGAGAGAAACTTGGGGCTCAGGTCGGCGAGGTGCAGCAAGAGCTTCAGGCTCTCATGAAAAAACATGAGAGTTTGGAGCTTGAGTCAAAGACCCAAGCGTCCGAGCTCACGACGACCCTTGAGACTACCAAGTCTGCCAAGGCCGAAGCCCAAAAGGCCCTCCAAGAGTTGGAGGAGGTGAAAAAGATAGCAGCGGGTAAGGCATTCTTCATACAAAGCAGAAATATAAAAGTAAACTACTTGTTACTTACCCGAATCCGGAGCTCTCCAGGGGCATTCGCAGATCTTCCCTGCAGCGTATCCGACGCTGCCGCATTCTACCGAGCTGAAGAGGGCAGCTCGACGGAGAAGGTGTTCTGGTCTCAGTATGCTGAGGCCGGACACCTTGTTCCCTTGAGCGACCAGCTGAAACAGCTGGTCAAGCTCCACAAGGCGGCCGAACAGGCCATGAAGGGCTTCATAGTTCGGCTGTGGCCCGGAGAGGCCCTGCCTGGGAGCTACTTCGGGCTGGTGCGGCGACTGGTGGAGGCCTGTCCAAGGCTCGAGGTCGTCAAGCGCTCCGTCTGCATTGAAGGTGCCCGTCGGGCCCTTGCCCGTGCTAAGGTGCACTGGGGTAAGCTGGACGGTGAGAAGCTTGTGAGGGACGGGCCACCGCCGGGGAAGGAGCATCGCAAGCCCGAGAACTACTATAAGGATGTTCTTGCGGGTGCCCACCTTGTGGCGGATGAATGTACCAAGGATGTAATTTTTGAATGAACTCGCTCGTGTTTATCCTGTGCGCTGAAAACTTGTTCATATGCGCTAAGCAATGCTTATTGAATTTAAAATATTATTTTCTGTGCGGCCGTTTATCAAAAATTGAGAGATGGCCAGTCGTCGGCTTCTGCCCCCATGCCACTAGTGCTGGGGTGTTCGGTGATAAACCTGAGCGCTCTTTTTCCCATGGTTGGGTCCTTCGAGGGAGGCGCTCAGCATGACGAACCAGGCAATCGGACTATAATGCTTGAACACTCTCACTTAGCCATAGAACTTTATAATTTTAAATTTCGGTGAAGCCCCTAGTTCGGAAGACCGAGTTCGGGGCGCTATCCACGCCTTGGCTGGGGTTATCCAGCTCCTCGCTCGAAGCGGCATAAGTCTTTAGGGACTCGAAAAACCTCTCGAATAGCGACCGGTCTCTCGCCTCATCATGACAGTCAGTTTTAGCTTTCTCCACTGAGGTGCTTAACCCAGCTCAACCGGGGCACAATCGCAGTGGTTCTCCTAGTGCTACCTTAGCCGATATAGCGGAACGTAAGGCACCAAAACATAGGAGCCGGGCAAACCCAACTATTGACCCAAATCATGGTTCGGAGCCGATGCATATAGTGCTATAAGTTTGGGGTGCCGCACTTGTGGAAGTGTACGGACTTCTCACACCATATTAAAGGGTACTGAAGCCCCTGGCGTACTTGCCGTACCACGGTGTACGGGTGCAACATGTCATTAATGAACATATATGAAAGAGGGTATTGCAAAAAATAGACAAAAAGCTATGCATTGTTTATATAAAGGCTATTTATCAAAGCCGAACGATACAAATAGTGCGGTAAGCAAAAGATATTGGACTATTCAGTATGTCCTGACTAGGGGCAGGCCGCGGAATTGTATTTAAAACAGGTATAGCGCTCGTAACAGAGACCACCTGGGATTCCATAATGCGGCATGGCTTGTCTGCCTCCCTGGATCTTGCATCGTTTGTGCGGCAGTTGAATTGCCGAACAGGTCGTCCGAAGTATGGAGTCCTAAAAGTAAGAAAAAATTAAAAAAAGAATCCGGCAGCCCCTGGTATGTTTTAAGCCGTATTTTGGGCGTGCCGTTATTGTGCCCCTTCCCCTGTGCTCATGGTATTTCAAGTGCGTAGTTATGTACATGAGGTACTGGTTTCGCTATGTCGCGAAAGCTGGGGTTGGGGCCGTATTGCTACTCTTGCTCAGAGTGTGCCAGACGTCCTGCTGTGGGTTACTCCGGGCGCGCTTGGCAGTGTCTGGCTTTTTAATGGCCGGACTGGAGAATTGCCTAAGAAGACTACTTTGTACCTCCACTGCAAGAGCCGCCGTATGCTCCTCCGTACGGAGGGAGCGTTCGGTGTTTCCGTTGACCGTAATTACTCCTCGAGGGCCTGGCATCTTGAGTTTGAGATATGCGTAGTGTGGCACCGCATTGAACTTTGCGAATGCGGTTCGTCCGAGCAGGGTGTGATAGCCACTGCGAAACGGGACTATATCGAAGATTGACTCTTCGCTTCGAAAATTGTCCGAGGATCCGAAGACCACGTCAAGTGTTACCGAGCATGTACAGTTGGCTTCTACACCTGGTATAACGCCTTTAAAGGTCGTTCTTGTGGGCTTAATCCTTGAGGGATCTATGCCCATTTTTCACACTGTATCCTGATAAAGCAGGTTCAGGCTACTGCCGCCGTCCATGAGGACTCTCCTGAGATGAAATCCGTCGACGATTGGGTCGAGAACCAATGTGGCGAAGCCGCCATGACGGATGCTAGTGGAATGGTCCCTTCGATCAAAAGTGATCGGGCAGGAGGACCATGGGTTGAACTTTGGGGCGACTGGCTCTATCACGTATACGTCCCGTAGCGCACGTTTCCGCTCCCGCTTGGGAATGTGGGTTGCGTATATCATGTTCACCGTCCGCACTTGTGGGGGAAAACCCTTCTGTCCATTGTTGTTTGGCGGCTTGGGCTCCTCATCGTCGCTGTGCAGCCCCTTGTCTCTGTTTTCGGCCCTTAACTTGCCTGCCTGCTTGAACACCCAACAATCTCTGTTAGTGTGATTGGCTGGCCTTTCGGG
The DNA here is from genome assembly GCF_003073215.2 of Triticum urartu. Taxonomy (NCBI): domain Eukaryota; kingdom Viridiplantae; phylum Streptophyta; class Magnoliopsida; order Poales; family Poaceae; genus Triticum; species Triticum urartu. The sequence continues at coordinate 342,488,312 of NC_053023.1, forward strand.
GGTGCCATGTATCTGGCACAAGCAATCGAGTATTCGGTCCAAACTAGACAGGCCCTGAGTATTCTTTTTGAATGGCTTTTTCCGCTGACCGGATTTATAGCCTTTGAATCCGGCGTTGACTGCCGTGTCTTCATTGCTGTCGCTGTTAACGCGGCGTTTTTGCTTATTCCGACGTGTCCTGCCACTTTTGTCCTTGGTACCCGAATTACCAGGGTTCTTTGATAAGTTGTTACTGCGAGCTAGCCAGCTGTCTTCTCCCGCGCAAAAGCGGGTCATGAGTGTCATGAGGGCTGCCATGGATTTTGGCTTTTCCTGTCCCAGGTGCCGGGCAAGCCACTCATCGCGGATGTTATGCTTGAAGGCTGCTAGGGCCTCTGCGTCCGGACAGTCGACTATCTGGTTTTTCTTTGTTAGGAACCGTGTCCAGAATTGTCTGGCCGATTCTTCTGGCTGCTGAATTATGTGGCTTAAGTCGTCGGCATCTGGCGGTCGCACGTAAGTGCCCTGGAAGTTGTCGAGGAATGCGGCTTCCAGGTCCTCCCAAGAACCGATTGAGTCTGCTGGCAAGCTGTTAAGCCAATGCCGGGCCGGTCCTTTAAGTTTGAGCGGGAGGTATTTGATGGCGTGTAGATCATCGCCGCGTGCCATGTGGATGTGAAGGAGATAATCCTCGATCCATACCGCCGGATCTGTTGCGCCATCGTATGATTCGATGTTTACGGGTTTGAAACCCTCTGGGATTTTATGATCCATTACTTCATTCGTGAAGCATAGCGGGTGTGCGGCGCCTCTGTACTGGGCTATATCACGACGCAGCTCGGAAGAGCTATGTCTGTTGTGTTCGGCCCGGCTGGATTGGTTGTATCCGGAGTGAAGATCATTGTCACATGCCGTAGGGCGCCTACGCGATCTGTAGATCGATCTTGTTTGTCTTGCCTTATCCTCCAGTATGTTTCGCAGGTCGGGCGCATTTTCCCGTGCCTTAGTTGAGCGGCGTCGGGGCATGGCTTGGGTGGAGGGCCGACAGGCCTCTCTGTCGCGGCCGCGAGGTGGCCGGTCTGCCATGTCATGCGCTCGTGATGTAGGTGCTTCCTCCTCTGATCGGGGTAGCGGCCTGCGCTTCGGGTAACTCTTGGAGGGGCATTCGAGTTCATACTCTTCGGCCGCAAGGTCTTCAGTCCATCTGTCAGCTAGCAATTCTTGGGCAGCTCTAAGCTGTTGCTGATTTTTCTTGAGGCTGCTTGCCGTGGCTAAAAGCCAGTGTTTAAAACGCTCTTGTTCGGCGGGGTCTGATGGTATGACGAATTCGTCGTCATCGAGGCTAGCCTCGTCTTCGGAGGGGGGCGTATAGTTATCATCCTCGACCTCTTGGTTTGCCACTCTTTCATGAGGGCTGGTTTCTCCATCTTCCTGTGCCGAATTTTGCTGAGGTGGGTGTTCTTCGGCGCTATCCGGGGTAGTATTATCTCCCGTGCCGGAATCACCGTTTTTGCTTTGGCGGGATTTAGAGCGGCGCCGCTGACGCCGACGCTTTTGCTGTTTCTTGGGGGTGTCATCCCCCACTGTTCCATCGCCATCTCCATCTTTTGGAGTATCCACCATATATATGTCATATGACGAGGTGGCCTTCCAGCGCCCTACATGTGCTGGTTCTTGTTTGTCTCCTGCATCGTCGTCGATGTCTTCGGAGTCGAAGTCAAGCGTGTTGTTTAAGTCGTCGACAGTGGCTACGAAGTGGGTGGTGGGTGGGCTTTGAATTTCTTTGTTGTCCGTATCCCAACCTTGCTGACCTTAGTCCGGCCAGGGCTCTCCTGATAAAGAGAGAGACTTTAGAGATTTCAGGATGTCGCCGAAGGGCGAGTGCTGAAAGATGTCCGCGGCGGTGAACTCCATGATCGGCGCCCAATCGGATTCGATCGGCAGGGGCGCGGGGGGCTCGGAGCTCGGAGAAGAATCCGGCTCCTCGGAGTCACGGGCCATGCGGAGTGCGGGGCTGGAGTTCGGCTCAATCACCTCTGAGATCACAGCCCCTGAGGCAGCGTCCAACCGCCGATCCTCGATCGGTGCAGTGGGCTCCGAATCAATGGTCGGAACCGATGCGTGCGCGGCCTCTGAGGCGCTGTTCGGTGGCAGAGCTATATCATGCCCATCGAGACAGTGCGGCGCGCTTGGCTGTGGCTTGAATCCGTCGAAGATCAAGTCCCCGCGGATGTCAGCCGTATAGTTTAGGCTTCCAAACCTGACCTGATGGCCAGGGGCGTAGCTTTCGATCTGCTCAAGGTGGCCAAGCGAATTGGCCCGCAGTGCGAAGCCGCCGAAGACGAAGATCTGTCCGGGGAGAAAAGTCTCACCGTGGACTGCATCGTTGTTGATGATCGAAGGAGCCATCGGGCCTAAAAGCGACGACACAGAGAACTCTCAATGAAAGCACCAATGTCGGTGTCAAAACCGGCGGATCTCGGGTAGGGGGTCCCGAACTGTGCGTCTAGGACGGATGGTAACAGGAGACAAGGGACACTTTGTTTTACCCAGGTTCGGGCCCTCTCGATGGAGGTAATACCCTACTCCTGCTTGATTAATATTGATGATATGGGTAGTAAAAGAGTAGATCTACCACGAGATCAAGGAGGCTAAACCCTAGAAGCTAGCCTATGGTATGATTGTTGTGTATGGAGTTGATTGCCTACGGACTACAACCCTCCGGTTTATATAGACACCAGATAGGGTTAGGGTTACACAGAGTCGGTTACAATGGTAGGAGATCTTGAATATCCGCATCGCCAAGCTTGCCTTCCACGCCAAGGAAAGTCCCATCCGGACACGGGACGAAGTCTTCAATCTTGTATCTTCATAGTCCAAGAGTCCGGCTGAAGGCATAGTCCGGCTACCCGAACACCCCCTAATCCAGGACTCCTTCAACACCTAAAAGCCAAAGCTTGGGGATGCCCCAGAAGGCATCCCCTCTTTCGTCTACTTCTATCGGTAACTTTACTTGGAGCTATATTTTTATTCACCACATGATATGTGTTTTGCTTGGAGCGTCTTGTATGATTTGAGTCTTTAATTTTTAGTTTACCACAATCATCCTTGCTGTACACACCTTTTGAGAGAGGCATACATGATTTGGAATTTGTTAGAATACTCTATGTGCTTCGCTTATATCTTTTGAGTTATATAGTTTTGCTCTAGTACTTCACTTATATCTTTTAGAGCACGGTGGTGGATTTTTTTTATAGAAACTATTGATCTCTCATGCTTCACTTAGATTATTTTGAGAGTCTTAAATATCATGGTAATTTGCTAAAAATCCTAATATGCTTGGTATACAAGATTAATAATAAAACTTTCTTATGAGCGTGTTGAATACTATGAGAAGTTTGATGCTTGATAATTGTTTTGAGATATGAAGATGGTGATATTAAAGTTGTGCTAGTTGAGTAGTTGTGAATTTGAAGAATACTTGTGTTAAAGTTTGTGATTCCCATAGCATGCACGTATGGTGAACCGTTATGTGATGAAGTCGGAGCATGATTTATTTATTGATTGTCTTCCTTATGAGTGGCGGTCAGGGACGAGCGATGGTCTTTTCCTACCAATCTATCCCTCTAGGAGCATGCGTGTAATACTTTTCTTTGATAACTTGTAGATTTTTGCAATAAGTATATGAGTTCTTTATGACTAATGTTGAGTCCATGGATTATACGCACTCTCACCCTTCCACCATTGCTAGCCTCTCTAATACCGCGCACCTTTTGCCGGTATCATACACCCACCATATACCTTCCTCAAAACAGCCACCATACCTACCTATTATGGCATTTCCATAGCCATTCCGAGATATATTGCCATGCAACTTTCCACCGTTCCGTTTATTATGACACACTCCATCATTGTCATATTGCTTAGCATGATCATGTAGTTGACATAGTATTTGTGGCAAAGCCACCGTTCATAATTCTTTCATACATGTCACTCATGAGTCATTGCATATCCCGGTACACCGTCGGAAGCATTCATATAGAGTCATATTTTGTTCTAAGTATCGAGTTGTAATTTTTGAGTTGTAAGAAAATAAAAATGCGATGATCATCATTATTAGAGCATTGTCCCAGTAAGGAAAGGATGATGGAGACTATGATTCCCCCACAAGTCGGGATGAGACTCCGGACGAAAAAAAAGAGAAAGAAAAGAGGCCATAAAAAGGAGAAAAGGCCCAAATAAAAAAATGAGAGAAAAAGATAGAAGGGGCAATGCTACTATCCTTTTACCACACTTGTGCTTCAAAGTAGCACCATGATATTCATAATAGAGAGTGTCTCATTTCGTCACTTTCATATACTAGTGGGAATTTTTCATTATAGAACTTGGCTTGTATATTCCAATGATGGGCTTCCTCAAAATGCCCTAGGTCTTCATGAGCAAGAAAGTTGGATGCACACCCACTTAGTTTCTTTTTGAGCTTTCATATACTTATGGCTCTAGTGCATCCGTTGCATGGCAATCCCTACTCACTCACATTGATATCTATTGATGGGCATCTCCATAGCTTGTTGATATGCCTAGTTGATGTGAGACTATCTTCTCCCTTTTTTTCTTCTCCACAACCACCATTATATTCCACCTATAGTGCTATATCCATGGCTCACGCTCATGTATTGCGTGAAGATTGAAAAAGTTTTGAGAATGTCAATAGTACGAAACAATTGCTTGGCTTGTCATCGTGGTTGTGCATGATTTAAATACTTTGTGTGGTGAAGATAGAGCATAGCCAGACTATATGATTTTGTAGGGATAACTTTCTTTGGCCATGTTATTTTGAGAAGACATAATTGCTTTGTTAGTATGCTTGAAGTATTATTATTTTTATGTCAATATGAACTTTTGTCTTGAATCTTTCGGATCTGAATATTCATACCACAATTAAGAAGAATTACATTAAAATTATGCCAAGTAGCACTCCGCATCAAAAATTATGTTTTTATCATTTACCTACTCGAGGACGAGCAGGAATTAAGCTTGGGGATGCTTGATACGTCTCCAACGTATCTATAATTTTTGATTGCTCCATGCTATATTATCTACTATTTTGGACATTATTGGGCTTTATTATCCACTTTTATATTATTTTTGGGACTAACCTATTAACCGGAGGCCCAACCCAGAATTGTTGTTTTTTGCCTGTTTTAGGGTTTCGAAGGAAAGGAATATCAAACGGAGTCCAAACGGAATGAAACCTTCGGGAATGTGATTTTCTCAATGAACAAGACCCAGGAGACTTGGACCCTACGTCAAGACACAAAAGAGGAGGCCACGAGGTAGGGGGCGCCAAAACCCTAATTCCACCACAACTTTCTGTATCCATGAGATCCCATCTTGGGGCCTGTTCCAGAGATCCGCCGGAGGGGGCATCGATCACGGAGGGCTTCTACATCAACACCATAGCCCCTCCGATGAAGTGTGAGTAGTTCACCTTAGACCTATGGGTCCATAGTTATTAGCTAGATGGCTTCTTCTCTCTTTTTGGATCTCAATACAATGTTCTCCCCCTCTCTTGTGGAGAACTATTCGATGTAATCTTGTTTTTGCGGTGTGTTTGTTGAGACCGATGAATTGTGGGTTTATGATCATGTCTATCTATGAACAATATTTGAATCTTCTCTGGATTCTTTTATGTATGATTGGTTATCTTTGCAAGTCTCTTCGAATTATCAGTTTGGTTTGGCCTACTAGATTGATCTTTCTTGCAATGGGAGAAGTGCTTAGCTTTGGGTTCAATGTTGCGGTGTCCTTTCCTAGTGATAGTAGGGGTAGCAAGGCACGTATTGTATTGTTTCCATCAAGGATAACAAGATGGGGTTTTCATCATATTGCATGAGTTTATCCCTCTACATCATGTCATCTTGCTTAAGGCGTTACTCTGGTTTTAACTTAATACTCTAGATGCATGCTGAATAGCGGTCGATGAGTGGAGTAATAGTAGTAGATGCAGGCAGGAGTCGGTCTACTTGTCTCGGACGTGATGCCTATATACATGATCATGCCTAGATATTCTCATAACTATGCTCAATTCTGTCAATTGCTCAACAGTAATTTGTTCACCCACCGTAGAATACTTATGCTCTCGAGAGAAGCCACTAGTGAAACCTATGGCCCCCGGGTCAATCTTCATCATATTAATCTCCTACTACTTAGTTATTTCCTTTGCTTTTTTACTTTGCTTTTACTTTACTTTGCATCTTTATCATAAAAATACCAAAAATATTATCTTATCATATCTATCAGATCTCACTCTCGTAAGTGGCCGTGTAGGGATTGACAACCCCTTATCGCGTTGGTTGCGAGGATTTATTTGCTTTGTGCAGGTGCCAGGGACTGGCGCGTAGCCTCCTACTGGATTGATACCTTGGTTCTCAAAACTGAGGGAAATACTTACGCTACTTTGCTGCATCGTCCCTTCCTCTTTGGGGAAAACCAACGCAATGCTCAAGAGGTAGCATATCACTACAAGATTTAATCCTTGCAATTAACCTCCGAGAGATTGACAACCCCTTGTTCGCGTTGGGTGCAAGTATTTGTTATTTAGTGTGTAGGTACTGCTAACAAGGTGTTGCTTGGTTCTCCTACTGGATTGATAACCTTGGTTCTTAATTGAGGAAAATACTTATCTCTACTGTACTGCATCATCCTCTCCTCTTCGGGGAAATCCCAACGCAACTCACAATCTGGCATCGCTTTAATTTTCTTAGCGATACTTTATAAAACCCTGGATGCATCGGTATCCTCCTGAGTCATCACTATGCTCACAATACAAAATCCTCGTTGCTGGTTTTGCTCTTATTTCTTGTTATTGTGTTCTGGCATCCCCGTGAAAAAGTCACATGTGTCTGGCCAGATGATGATCAATGTCATTACACCAGAGGGCCCTAAGAATATCTCTCCATTGTTGGAGGAGAAAATTCTACTGTCAAGCTATCCGAACACTTGTCAAACTTTTCGATGAACCTGTAAGTTATCATTATGATCACCGTGTTACAGGTGATGTTTGAGCAACCCCAAAGCCCACCGTACGGTAAGAAGTGACCACGATACTCTCATGGTCTGAGGAGCAATATCACATGTTAACACTGCATGTTATTACAATTGAATGCAAACGTTATTAACTCAATTCATAACAAACAAGATTGGGTCGGTTCAATATGATTGTTCTTCCAACGCCATAATCTCAATGTTATTTTAGGATCATCATTGCACTTAATGATATCCTAAGATCCGAAAAACGTGATCACCAACAACACTTGAGCTAGTCTTTGAGGTGAGACTAGGAACCTTTTATTTTACTGTTTATCATTCCACACCTACATATGAGTTTTCCAATGAATCTCATATTCTAGGATCATAGCAGTTATAACATAGAATATAAACTCTATGATTATGAATATGGAAATATAATAATACAAATATTATTGCCTCTAGGGCATATTTCCAACAGCAAGATCTTACACTAATCAGACTCATTCATGTCATCTTGGTAAGATAATGGCAACATGTAGTGAGTTTGTTCCATGGATGAACACCTACCATTCTCTATTATGGTACAGGTCAGGATTTAACACTGCCATCAAGTGTGATTATATCAACAACTTGGTGGAGAGTTTTAACAACAAGGTGAAGCAGTTTATAAACTTGCATGTGCATGACATGGCTGGCCAAATAAAGATTGTGATCATGCGTTTGTCAAAATTGAGAAGAACAATTGGTGATTGTCTGCAAGGGGATAAGCTTTCTGTAGTGGTACAACAAGTGGTTAACAGGTGCAGAAATGTTACACATTTTTCTGTTTAAAAATCTATTGTGTGGGGTGCTGAAGTTAGAGAGACCAAGACTAGAAGGCAGCATGTTGTTAACACTGAAATGCATGATCGCACTTGCCTCGAGTGGCAACACACTAGGAAACCATGTGAGCATGCCATGCTTTTCTTGTCCTCCCGCCCGAATATAAACATGCACCAATATTTCCATGAATATTACTCAGTAGCAAGATTCAAGTTTGTGTATGAAGCTCCAAATCAAGTACTTATAGATCAGTCTCAGTGGCCTGAAGTGGAAACTGAATTTTCCATGTGTCCTCCCTTAATGAAAAGAAAGGCGGGCAGGCCTAAGGAGAGTACATTCAAGGCACCGTTTAAGGAAGGTGAGAGTAGTAAGAAGGGAGAGAAAGTTGCAAAGCCTAAAAGGTCCCAAAAAGGTAGCAAAAATAGAGGCAAGTTGTGCCAGGAACTTGGGCACTGAAAAGGATCTCAAAAACGCAGTTACACTCCTAAAATTCCAAAGTATGTTCCTGTTTGTGATGTTTTTGATTTGGCTGTTTTTTCAATTACTAACCAAATGACATGCTTTGTTTGTCAGGAGGAAGCGTGCAGGCCAGCCCCTAGTTGCTGAAACATTGCAAACTGAAGCTAATCCAACTATTGTGCTGGAAACTAAAACTACAGCTAGTCCAATGAAGAAAACCAAGACCATTAGTGAGCTTCATGATGTGAAATCAAAAGCAAGTTGTCGTAAGAAGAAGTGAAAAATATTAGTCTAGGAGTCTCATTTTGTGTGATGTGATGCTACTTCTATTTTGATGTGTGTTGTACTTTGAAAACTATGTGCAATGTTCCAAATTCAGCGAGATTTCATGTTTGAGCCGACTTCTAAATTTGAGGCACATTTGAAATTTGTACTTTGATGTGTATTGATGTTCCAGTGCATTCTCAAGTTTTATGAACATTAGGTGATCAATTTGAGCACTTTTGTGAAGTGAAACTCATATTCATGAAGAAGGTGCTCGAAATGAGTTCCAAATCTAGGGTAAACAACCCTATTTCTAAGCATTTTTTCGAACTTCCCTAAATGAGCTCAAAAAAATCTTGAACACCTAGTGCACAAATATATGCTCCATGCCCAATATGGGATCATTTGGACAAACTATGTCATGGTTAACCCTAAACCCTAGCTTATTCCCCTTCAAAACCATGCAACCTTGTGTGTGATAGCTAAGTTATGTGAACGGAATTTCATGAAAATATCCATAATCATGGTTTCTTATTTTTCCTAGCAACTTAGTAACATAAAATGATGATGTGCGGAAGTTTCATATTTTTTATTTTTTATTAGTTGTGCTAAACCCTAGCCCTCAAACCCCTCTCAAAACCCACACAATCAGGGTCATTGGATCCCTGTTCGGGGACTGTTTGGATCAGGCGCTAGGGTTTTCCATGGTCAATTCACGAGAGGAGACCTAATTGGCTGGATGCAGGCGGGTGTTCCGTGACTACTTGGCGTGGAGAAGGAGCGGACGTGAGTGGCCCACCTGGCAGCGGCAGAACAGGGACAAGAGACTGCGGTCGCGGGCCGCGGGCTGGACACCTTTTTTAAAACACATTCATTCAGGGGGGCACGCTCATCGAACCGATGGGTCGTCGTAGAAAGGCCACCCTCTCAGCCTGCCATGCATGCGCGCAGGCACACATTGCATGCATGTGTGTGCAGCCACCCGACGCAGCTTCATCGCATTAGGGCAATCAGTGCAGCCTCGATTCAGAAAACATGACACAACTTTACCGATCGACACACCTCGATTTAGTGTGAAAACGCATATGGCTCCGGTGGGCTATTACTGCAATAATTGGTGGAGGCAGTGCTCCGCTGAACACATTCAAACGGGTGCGTTGCAGCGGCTATTTAAACACCTTCCGTCTACATATTCCTCTCAACTCGATCTCACATCCATCTGTGCCCCCTTCTTCTTCACCAAAAGCCAAAGCAAAAGCCAGATCCCGCCCAAGACAAGATGATGTACTACGACCCAACCTATCATCTGTTGGCCACCATGCCAGAGATGTGGTACCTAGCCGGGGTCCTCATGGAGGACACCCTACGTGTGTGGGTCATCTCAAGGTGGAGGGGCCCGGCAGAGCTAGCGAACTTCTTCCTCGCTATCGGCTACTGATATGTCTCCAACGTATCTATAATTTTTTTTTCTGTTCCATGTTGTTATATTATAATTCTTGGCTGTTTTATATTCATTTTATAGCAAATTTATATCGATTTTTTGGGACTGACCTATTGACATAGTGCCCGGTGCCAGTTGTTGTTTTTTACTTTTTTACTTACAGAATATCCATATGAAACGGAGCCCAAACACCCCGAAGACAACTTGGGAGGCAAGGAAGTGCATGAGGGAAGGCCCGTGGAGTCCACAAGGCACCAAGGCGTGCCAGAGGCCCCTGGCGTGCCCTGGTGGATAGTGGCGCCCATGGGAGTCCTTTCCACCGCCTCTGAACATAATTCCAGTCGCTGCAAGTTCTAGAACCACAAGATCCAATCTAGAGCCCTATTTTGGCACCTTGCCGGAGGGGAACACGATCACGGAGGGGTTCATCATCCTCATTGGTGCTCCTCCGATGATGCGTGAGTAGTTTACCACAGACCTACCGGTCCATAGGTAGTAGCTAGATGGCTTCTTCTCTCTTTTTGATTCTCAATACAATGTTCTCCTCGATGTTCTTCGAGATCTACTTGATGTAATGACTTTTTGCGGCGTGTTTGTTGGGATCCGATGAATTGTGAGTTTATGAACAGTTCTATCTATGAACATTATTCGAGTCTTCTTTGATATCTTATATACATGATTATTATAGCCTCGATTTCTTCTCCGAAACTTTGGTTTGGTTTGGCCAACTAGATTGATTTTTCTTGCAATGGGAAGAGGTGCTTTATGATGGGTTCGATCTTGCGGTGCTCAATCTTAGTGACAGAAGGAGAAATGACATGCATGTATCTATGCCATTAAGGATAAAAATATGGGGTATACTCCTACATGAATAGATCTTGTCTACATCATGTCATCGTTCTTATTGCATTACTTTGTTTCTCCATGAACTTAATACACTAGATGCATGCTGGATAGTGGTCGATGTGTGGAGTAATAGTAGTAGATGCAGAATTGTTTTGGTCTACTAATCTTGGATGTGATGCCTATATACATGATCATTGCCTTGGATATCCTCATAATTATTTGCTCTTCTATCAATTCCCCAACAGTAATTTGTTTGCCCGCCGTATGCTATTTTCTTGAGAGAAGCCACTAGTGAAATCTACGGCCCTGGTTCTATTTCCTATCATATTGTTTTCAAATCTATTATTCCAAAAACCCAAAAATACCTTTCTGCACTTTTTCTTTATTTATTGTATTATGTGTTTTTGTTAGATCTATGTATCCAATCTCATAGAATTTAATCTATCTCAATACCGACGAGGGATTGATAACCCCTCTTACGTGTTGGGTTGCAAGCATTTGTTATTTGTGTGCAGGTACTGTTTACATAGTGTTGCTTGGTTCTCCTACTGGATTGATAACCTTGGTTTCATAACTGAGGGAAATACTTATCATTTTTATGCTGCATCATCCTCTCCTCTTCGGGGAAATACCAACGCAGATACAAGCAACCAGCTACCGCCACCTCCCACGGAAGGAGGTGCAGAACACCATTGATGTGGGATGGTGTTGGAGACCGGAAACTTTTTGGTCCCGGTCATATTAGAGATTCCGAAGAGAAGGTCAAGTTGATTCGTGACAGACTCAAGATAGCTCAATCCAGACAGAATAATTATGCAAATAGTAAATGCAAGGAAGTAACAAGCAAAGTGGGAGATCGAGCATATATCCTTCTGTCTCCAGTTTGAGGAATCAAGAGGTTTGTTGTTAAAGGAAATTTAGCACCCAGATTTATAGGCCCATACAAAATTCTTGAATGTACAGGAGAAGTTGCAATCAAGCTGGAATTGCCGGAAGGATTGTCAGGAGTTCACGTCGTCTTTCATGTTTCCCAGCTAAAGAAATGCCATGCTGAGATGGTTGGTATTCCTTTGAGAGACAGAGTGACCCTAGAGACCATATAGATTGACAGTGATCTGAATTATGATGAGAAGCCCATCAAGATTCTTGAGACCGCAAACAGAGTTACCCGCAGCAAGATCATCAAGTTTTGCAAGGTTTTGTGGAGCCACCGTACTGAGGAGGAAGCCACCTAGGAGTGAGAAGACCTTCGTCGAGACCACCCGCACCTATTTGCTAGCCAACCCAAATCTCGAGGGCGAGATTCATCTTAAGGTGGGCAGGTTTGTAACATCCCAAAATTTCAATATGGAATGTTCTACAATATAGCTAAGCATCTATGCATTTTGATTGAAATTGAAGTGGCATTTGAATTTTTCAATTTGAATTTGACTTCATTTCAAAATGGAATTTGAATTATATTCAAAAATCTCGCACAAAATATTTTGATCAAAAAGTATGAGAGGAGGTAACATGACACCCCAAAAAGTCAGTAGAAATAATGCCAAAATATGTGAAAGTTATATTTTATTTTATTTGAATTTTCAAAAAAGGGTATTTTTGCCTCTGAAAAATGGTTCATGATTTAGGATATTTTCTCCTGGTCATTTTGGTATATAATATATTTTTATTTATTTTCTCTCTCTGGAAATTCAAAATTGGAAAATTGTTTTTTAAGGAAATGTCTGGCACGGCCCACATCTCTCTCTCTCCCCCACGCCGTGGCTTACAGGCCAGCCGGCCCAGTCGCATGCACCCGAGCCGAATCCCACCAAATCCGGTCGCCCGATTCAATTTTCTCCCCCCTCTCTAACACCGGGGCCCCACCGGCTGCTCCCAGGTCACCACGATCACCTTCCACTCAAGCCCCAATTCCCTTCCAGACCACGCCGGATTGTGCCGCCACCCCAATTTCATGTCAACCCCATGCTTCCCCTGCTCCAAGGCACATCCCCCTACAAAGGGCATGCCTGCCTCAGCCGATTCCCCCTGATCCCCTTCTCAAACACACCACAGCCACCGGAATCCCTCGTCGGAGCCCCGTCTCTACCGCTGGACGCCCTAGCTCCCGCCGTTGCCCTAGCCACCCCTGAGCTCCACATCCACCACCAATCGCTCTGCCGTCGTCGACTGCATCGATTGCCGTATTCACCGTCACCAAAGAAGCACCGAAGAGCCGTCATCGCCAACGCCCGAAGTCACCACCGCCGTCGACCTCGCCGGACCACCCCGCCATCGCTGTAAGACACCGACGATACCCACCACCGTAGGATCTAGATCACACGGTCATAATGGAATGTGTTTTTTTAATTTAGCCATGAACCATTTTTCTCTAGCGCTCGGTTGTCCGCCCGCGTTTGAAGTTCAGTCGCTAGCCGCAGCCAATAAGGCTCTTCAGCATAGCCCATCAACCGATCCGTAGTTTTTTTAGTTTTCTATTTTCTTTTTAGATTTCAGAATAGTTTCTATTTTTAGAAAAAGTGCTACCCGTGAGCTACGTTGGGATTTCCTCAAAGAGGAGAGGATGATGTAGTACAATAGAGATAAGTATTTCCCTTAGTTATGAAACCAAGGTTAACAATCCAGTAGGAGAACCAACCAACACTATGTAAACAACACTTGCACACAAACAACAAATACTTGCAACCCAACGCATAGAGGGGTTGTCAATCCCTCAATGGTTACGAGCAAGATTGAACGATATAGTTTTTGATAGATAGATCAAACAAAAATACAAAATAAAATAAATAAAAGTAAATTGCAGTCAGATATTTTTGGTTTTAATATATGTTAGAAAATAGACCGGGGGGCATAGTTTTCGCTAGAGGCTTCTCTCATAAAAAATAGCGTACGGTGGGTGGACAAATTACTGTTGGGCAATTGACAGAAAAGCAAATAATTATGACAATATCCCAGGCAATGATCGTGTATGTAGGCATCACGTCTGAGACAAGTAGACCGGAACAATTCTGCATCTACTACTATTACTCCACACATCGACCGCTATCCAGCATGCATCTAGTGTACTAAGTCCATAGAAGAAAGGAGTCACACCTTAAGCAAGATGATATGATGTAGACAAGATAAACTCACGTATGAAATAAATCCCATCTTGTTACCCTTAATAGCAACGATACATGCGTGTCATGCCCATTTCTGTCACTGGGACTAAGCCCCGCAAGATCGAATCCATCACAAAGTACCTCTTCCCACAGCAAGATAAATCAGTCTAGTTGGCCAAATCAAACCAATAAATCGGAGAAGAAATACGATGCTATAACAATCATGCATAAATGTGTTCAAATAAAACTCAAATAATATTCATGGATAGATCTGATCATAAACTCACAATTCGTCGGATCCAAACAAACACGCCACAAAATGTCATTATATCAAATAGATCTCCAACAACGCTTAGGATAACATTGCATTGAAGATCAAAAAGAGATAAGAAGCCATCTAGCTACTAACTATGGACCCATAGGTCCGTGGTAAACTACTCACGCATCATCGGAGGGCAGCAAGGATGATGAAGAGCCCCCTCCGTGATCGAATCCCCCTCCAGCAGAGTGCCGAAAAAGGCCTCTAGATGGGATCTCGTGGTTCTAGAACTTGGGACCGCGGAAAAAGTATTTTGTGGACTCCTCTGTTGGTTTCACGATTTTAGAGAATGTATAGAGGCGGAGCTAGGTCGAACGGAGCCTCATGGGCCCCACCACCCATCATTGCGTGCCTACCCCCAGGGCACACACTGGTGGGTGGTGGGCCCATGCTCTCTCGTCTGGTCGTCTCCCGAAGCTTCTAGTGTCTCTTTTGTCCAGAAAAATATCTCCAAAAAGTTTCGTGGCATTTGGACTTCGTTTGGTACTGATATTCCGCGACACCAAAATCAAGGAAAAAACATCAACTGGCACTAGGCACTAAGTTAATAGGTTAGTGAAAGGTCGCCGCATCTGCCTTGATAGTAAAGCCAAAGAAAGATGCCCGAAGACAAGATACAACTGTTTGTAAGGGGACATGATCAATAGAACCTGGCTGGATCCGGGCTGAGATAATGGCGCCCAAAAAATGATATATAGATAGATGCTTGTAAGTGTATATAAAACATCCAAGATTGATAACATAATAGTATGGAACAATAAAAAATTATAGATATGTTGGAGACATATCAAAAATCCATATGTCCTAGTTTATTTAGTGTTTTGATTGATTCTTTTTGCATTAGGTTTAGAATTTTATGAAGTTTCTGTTGATGCAAAGCTTGACTATATTTAAAAAAAATTCAATTTCAATTTGCATGAATTTGATTCAAACACTAGAAACTAATATCTTTTGTTTGAAAATAGTTTTTAATTAATTCTTTTTGGAAATTGTCACAAAAATAGTTGCGCATCGAGTAGCACTTATAATCTTCTTTTTGTTTTATTTTAAATTTATTTATTGCAAAAACATTATTGTTTTGGTTGTTTCTAGGATTCATCTTATTTCCTTTAGTTTTAATAGTTTTCTATTATTTTCTTCTTACATTTTTGACAAGTTTTAATTAGTTTCTGTTAGTTATCAATAGGCACTTTATTTGTAGTTAAAAATAATTTTTATTATTTTTGTTTGTTTTGTTTTGAAAGAAAACTTGTTTTAGTCCACAAAATTTTTCTCAACGAAACTTCACAAGATTGATAGCAACTACTCGTAGAGATGCATTGAGGCCATATCAAGCATTCAAACTACTTAGAACTCTAAGAATTCAACATGGAAACTCATCTACAGCAGCACCAAGAGTGGCTAATTATTCAAAATATAAACCACTAAAGCAAAAACTAATTGGACCAATGGAGGAGTCACTTACCAAGTAGCAATCCCCCAAAACAGTTTTGAAAACGGAGCTTCGAGCAAAGAGATCGAAATCCACGGGTTTGAGAGCAAGAACATGAGAGAGAGAGAGCAATGGTGATTTTTTCTGGAGGTATCACTACAGGAATCAGGCACTTTGCTTTCTTCCATGGCTGATGGCAAAGGCATGCCTGGCGGATGGCAAAGGCCTTTGCCGTCAGCCAGCAGATGGCAAAAGGTCCTGCTGAATAGGCTACGGTGAAGGGCTCAGCGGACGACAAAGATGAAATGGTCTTTGTCGTCCACCAGCAGACTGCAAAGGACCTGGATAGCACATGTGGCGGCTTAGGGCCGTTAAGGGGTTAATGGCGTGCAGACGACAACAATGCAAAGTTCTTTGCCGTCTGCCAGCAGACGGCAAAAAAACCATATAGGCCAGCCAAGTGCCCCCAGGTTGCAGAGGTAGCTGCCACGTGGCAGCTTTGCCGTCAGCTGGCTGATGGCAAAGCTCTTTGTCGTCTGCTAGCAGACGGCAAAGTGCCTGTATAGCCCCTTTTTTCTTAAATTCATTCAATTTGACAGAATTTCACAGATATACACACACACACACATTTCAAAATAATTTCAACAAGCATAACAACAATAAGTTTACAACAACATAAGAAACATACAAGTTTCCAACAACATATCCAACATACAATGATTTCCAACAAGATGTTTGCAACAACATATCCATATATACATACATATCCAAAAGAAGTTTCCAACAACATATCCATATATACATACATATCCAAAAGAAGTTTCCAACAAGTTTCCATAAACAAAAAGGAAGCACAAGGAGAAGAGTACACTCCATCAATGCAAGCTTCCTCATCTAAAGCAAATCTGCAAATTGGGAAAGATGAAAGTTAGAAGAAGAAGAAGACTAGCTAGAAGAAAAGGAAGAAAAGGAAGAAGAAGACGAAGAAGAAGAATTTATCTTCTCTTTCTTTTTCTCCTCTCCTTTTCTTTATCTTCTTCTTCGAACTAAGATAGGTAAAAATGCTAAGTGTATAGGTCATTTTAGACCTAAGCTAGGTAAATAAGTCATTTAGGAGCTAACCTGGGTAAAATGGATCATATTGGAGCTAATTAACCTAGGTAAACTTGGTCATTTGGGAGCTAACCTAGGTAAAATGGATCATATTGGAGCTAGCATAGGTGAAAATTGGTCATTTTGGAGCTAACCTAGCTAATTATGCCATTTTGAGTTAACTAAGCATATTATGCCATTTTTTACATAAGTAAGCTAAGTATAGGTCTTTGTTGAGCTAACCCAGGTAACTAAGCATATTAGGGATAATTTAGCATTTTAGAGCTAACTTAGGTCGTTTCGGAGCTAACTTAGGTAAAATCGATCATTTTGGAGCTAATTGGTCTTATTATGTCATTTCCGAGGAAAATAAGCTAACTATATGACACATATGAGGTTACCAAGATTGTTATGCCATTTCAAACCTAAGTAAGCTAATTATGCCACTTTTTACACAAGTAAGCTAAGTGTATGTCATTATTGAGCAAACCTAGGTAACTAAGCATATTAGAGATAACTTAGCATGTTACAGCTAACTTAGGTCATTTCGGAGGAAACAAAGCTAAGTGTGGATCATTTTGGAGATCTAACATACCTGACATACTTCACTCCTCCTTCTTATCCTTCTCCTTCATCATCCTGATGCGCTTAGAGTAGCGAGGCAGTGGGATGCACTCTTCTACCACAATTGGCATGGTCATGTCGCCCGGCTGTGGGATCACCGGCGCCACCACCATTGCAAGGTCATTGTCAGGCACCACCACCATCGCGAGGCCATCTTCCGGCAGCACCATCGCTAGGTCATCCTCAGCCACCATCATGTCTTGTCCATCATTAGCCACCACCATCACTTGGTCATCGCCAACCACCACCATCGCGAGGTCATCATCAGACAGAATAGGCTGCACCTCCTCATCCCACTCTGCTCCTCTTCTTCCCCACTCCATTCCGGACCATCCTCGCTACTACTTTCGCTGTAGAAAGACTCGCTGCTGCTTTTGCTGTAGCCAGAGTTGTTGATGTTGCTCCCATTGCCTGACCAAATGCAACAAAGTTTTCTTAACAATCAGTGTGAGACAAAGCCAAATGGAGAGGAAGAAGAGGCAGAGCTTACTGGCATCGTCGTCGTCCTGGTAGTGCATGCGACACATAGTCGTGTTGAACACCTTCACGGTGAGCATGGCGTCGCCATCGTACCTGAACACAAGGAAGTACCCGTGGCGCAGGTCGTAGGCACAGACGAACTACTCCCAGCCACGTCACAGGTACATGTGGTCGTTCCTGATCACCACCTCCACATCCCAATGCCTGTGAAGCCTGCAGCCAGCCTGTCGCAGCTTCACATTATTTGGCCGATGGCCGTCCAGCATCTTCATAAAAGTGTCAGGCAGCCTCTGCAGCATGGGTCAAGGAGTGATGTAGAAAAAACAGTTATGATAAAGAGATGGGTGAAGGGGAGATCTCTCCTTTTATATACCTGCCTCCTGGAGGAATTCTCAAGTACGATCGTGAAGAACTTGAAACCTTCCAAGTCGTACTCCGGTGTGGCAGAGCGCAACCTGCACTGGCAGCCTCCCCCCATCTCTGGTAAGCAGCAGAAGAGACCAATTGCTACCCTTAAAACATTATCAAACAACATTACAGCAGCAAAAGTTTTGAGCAGTAGATAATCAACTACACCGAGTCATCATTTCATATTCAAAAAGCAATGCACTTGTGGACATATGATGGCAACACCTAGAACCCTTCAAAACTAGGGATTTCTTTAGACATGAAACAAAACTGAAAATGTAAACCAAATTGATGGTGATACCAATAAGAAAACATTAACACTACCAACGATATTGATGGTGATATTCAAAGATAACACAAGGTTCAAGTGTAACCAATATTTTTTCATTTATTTTTGGTAGAAAAATTATTTGAAATTTGGTGAAATATAAACAACTACAATTTTGCATGACATGCCATGGACCTTATGTCTTCCACTATCACACTTCAACCAATATCATATCATTGAATGATCAGTTCCTCACTCCATATCACATAAAAATTGCCGTTTTTGACCATTAGAATATCATTGAATGAGCAGTTCACATAGAGTATGAAAACAACAGTATGACTAGATGAGA
This sequence comes from Triticum urartu, assembly GCF_003073215.2. Classification (NCBI taxonomy): domain Eukaryota; kingdom Viridiplantae; phylum Streptophyta; class Magnoliopsida; order Poales; family Poaceae; genus Triticum; species Triticum urartu. Next base: position 342,507,231 of record NC_053023.1, read on the forward strand.
GTAGGAGTATGAAAACAACAGTATGATTGAAGAGAAGTTCACATATAGTATGAAAACAACAATATGACTAAATGAGAGTAGGAGTACTTTAAGATCCTCTTGAAGCACTAGTGCTAGAAGAGGATCCTTTAATTAAAACTATAGAAAATCTACTGAAACTACAGATGATCCTTTAATTAAAACTACAGATACAAGCAAAACTATTGAAACTACAAATGATCCTTTAATTAATTGGAAAATTTCATTTGGTTTTTATTAAAGGAAAAGTTTCATTTAGGTCTAGCAAGCAAATGATTGAACAACATGTTGCAGTTACTTGGAGTAACATTTGGTTTTAATTTACTTGGAGTACTGTCTAGAGCAAGAAGAGATAAGAGGGTACTCCAGTACTACAGCAAGCAATCCACTAGCATTACTCCAACATCACTACACCATCTTGTCACATTAGCATTACTCCAACAGTACTCAGGAAAACACCACATCACAAGAGTACACTGGAAAATTCAGAAAGAGCTTCAAATACTAGGAGCTTTTATTCATAGTGTACACCAAAATCCTACTCCTAAACAGCACAGAAAAGCTTCATCTGCGCCTAAACAGCACATAACAGAATCCTAAGCAAGTGCTTCGAAGCGAAGCAGACAGGGGAGCTCACCTCGCGGTGGAGTGTGTGGTCGGAGGAGCAGCGGGCGAGGTCGGGGTGGCACGGGGCAGAGGAGGGGGTCATCGAGGCGACGCAGCGACGGGGTTGGCACGGGGCGAAGAGGGGGTCACCGGGGTGGCGGGGGCAGCGGGGCAAAGTGGGTGGCGTGGGGCGGCGGCGGCACAGGGGCAGGGCAGCCGGCGACGGGGGTGGCACGGGGCGGAGGCGGGGGTCGCTGGGGCGGCGGGGCCGGCGCGGCGACGGGGTTGGCGTGGGGCGGAGAGGGGGTCACCGGGGCGGCGGGGGTGGCGCGGCGACGTGGGTGGCGTGGGGCGGTGGCGGCACGAGGGCGGGGTGGCCGGCGACGGGGGTGGCTGCTACCTCTTGAGCATTGTGTTGGTTTTCCCTTGAAGAGGAAAGGGTGATGCAGCAGAGCAGCGCAAGTATTTCCCTCAGTTTTTGAGAACCAAGGTATCAATCTAGTAGGAGGCTACGCAGGAATCCCTCGCACCTACACAAACAAATAAACTCCTCGCAACCAACGCGATAAAGGGGTTGCCAATCCCTTCACGGTCACCTACGACAGTGAGATCTGATAGATATGATAAGATAATATTTTTGGTAGTTTTATGATAAAGAGAAATAAAGATGCAAGTAAAATAAATGACAAAGGAAATAACTATGTATTGGAAGATTAATATGATGGAAAATAGACCCGGGGGCCATAGGTTTCACTAGAGGCTTCTCTCGAGAGCATAAGTATTATGGTGGGTGAACAAATTACTGTTGAGCAATTGACAGAATTGAGCATAGTTATGAGAATATCTAGGTATGATCATGTATATAGGCATCACATCCGAGACAAGTAGACCGACTCCTGCCTGCATCTACTACTATTACTCCACACATCGACCGCTATCCAGCATGCATCTAGAGTATTAAGTTCAAGAGAACAGAGTAACACTTTAAGCAAGATAACATGATGTAGAGGGATAAACTCATGCAATATGATATAAACCCCATCTTGTTATCCTCGATGGCAACAATACAATACGTGCCTTGCTGCCCTTACTGTCACTGGGAAAGGACACCGCAAGATTGAGCCCAAAGCTAATCACTTCTCCCATTGCAAGAAAGATCAATCTAGTAGGCCAAACCAAACTGATAATTCGAAGAGACTTGCAAAGAAAACCAATCATACATAAAAGAATTCAGAGAAGATTCAAATATTGTTCATAGATAAACTTGATCATAAACCCACAATTCATCGATCTCAACAAACACACCGCAAAAGAAGATTACATCGAATAGATCTCCACAAGAGAGGGGGAGAACTTTGTATTGAGATCCAAAAAGAGAGAAGAAGCCATCTAGCTAATAACTATGGACCCGTAGGTCTGAAATAAACTACTCACACTTCATCGGAGGGGCTATGGTGTTGATGTAGAAGCCCTCCATGATCGATACCCCCTCCGACGGAGCTCCATAAAAGGCCCCAAGATGGGATCTCGTGGATACAGAAAGTTACGGCGGTGGAATTAGGGTTTTGGCTCCATATCTGGTAGTTTGGGGGTACGTAGGTATATATAGGAGGAAGGAGTACGTCGGTGGAGCAACATGGGTCACACGAGGGTGGAGGGTGCGCATGGGGGTTAGGCGCGCCCCCCTACCTTGTGCCTTCCTGGTTGATTGCTTGACGTAGGGTCCAAGTCCTCTGGATCATGTTCGTTCCGAAAATCACGTTCCCGAAGGTTTCATTCCGTTTGGACTCCGTTTGATATTCTTTTTCTGCGAAACCCTAAAATAGACAAAAAAACAACAATTCTGGGATGGGCCTCCGGTTAATAGGTTAGTCCCAAAAATAATATAAAAGTGTATAATAAATCCCAATAATGTCCAAAACAAGATATAATATAGCATGGAACAATCAAAAATTATAGATACATTGCAGACGTATCAAGCATCCCCAAGCTTAATTCCTGCTAGTCCTCGAGTAGGTAAATGATAAAAACAGAATTTTTGATGTGGAATGCTACTTGGCATAATTTCAAGGTAATTCTCTTAATTGTGGTATGAATATTCAGATCCGAAAGATTCAAGACAAAAGTTCAATATTAACATAGAAATAATAATACTTCGAGCATACTAACTAAGCAATTATGTCTCTTCAAAATAACATGGCCAAAGAAAGTTATCCCCACAAAATCATATAGTCTGGCTATGCTCCATCTTCACCACACAAAGTATTTAAATCATGCACAACCCCGGTGATAAGCCAAGCAATTGTTTCATACTTTTGGTGTTCTCAAACTTTTTCAATCTTCACGCAACACATGAGCGTGAGCCATGGACATAGCACTATATGTGGAATAGAATGGTGGTTGTGGAGAAGACAAAAAAGGAGAAGATAGTCTCACATCAACTAGGCGTATCAATGGGCTATGGAGATGCCCATTAATCGGTATCAATGTGAGTGAGTAGCGATTGCCATGCAACGGATGCACTAGAGCTATAAATATATGAAAGCTCAACAAAAAGAACTAAGTGGGTGTGCATCCAACTTGCTTCCTCACGAAGACCTAGGGCATTTTGAGGAAGCCCATCATTGGAATATACAAGCCAAGTTCTATAATGAAAAATTCCCACTAGTATATGGAAGTGATAGCATAGGAGACTCTCTATCATGAAGATCATGGTGCTACTTTGAAGCACAAGTGAGGAAAAAAGAATAGTAGTATTGCCCCTTTTTATTTATTTATTTATCCTTTTTTGGCCTTCTTTTTTTGGCATTTCTCCTTTTTTTGGGACAATACTCTATGAATGATGATCATCACACTTCTATTTATTTACAACTCAATGATTACAACTCGATACTAGAACAAAGTATGACTCTATATGAATGCCTCCAGCGGTATACTGGGATAACAATGATGCATGGGTGACTTATATGAAAGAATTATGAATGGTGGCTTTGCCACAACTAAAATGTCAACTACATGATCATGCGAAGCAATACGACAATGATGGAGCGTGTCATAGTAAACGGAACGGTGGAAAGTTGCATGTCAATATATGTCGGAATGGCTATGGAAATGCCATGATAGGTAGGTATGGTGGCTGTTTTGAGGAGGTATATGGTGGGTGTATGATACCGGCGAAAGGTGCGCGGTATTAGAGAGGCTAGCAATGGTGGAAGGGTGAGAGTGTGTATAATCCATGGACTCAACATTAGTCATAAAGAACTCACATACTTATTGCAAAAATCTATTAGTTATCGAAGCAAAGTACTATGTGCATGCTCCTAGGGGGAGGGTAGATTGGTAGGAAAAGACCATCGCTCGTCCCCGACCGCCACTCATAAGGAGGACAATCAATAAATACATCATGCTCCGACTTTTTAACATAACGGTTCACCATACGTGCATGCTATGGGAATGACAAACTTCAACACAAGCATTTCTCAAATTCACAACTACTCAACTAGCATGACTCTAATATCACCATCTCCATATCTCAAAACAATTATCAAGTTTCAAACTTCTCATAGTATTCAACACACTCATAAGAAAAAAAATATATTAATCTTGAATGCCTAAAATAATTAAAGCAAATTACCATGCTGTTTTGTAGGACTCTCAAAATAATCTAAGTGAAGCATGAGAGAACAAAAGTTTCTATAAAACAAATCCACCATCGTGCTCTAAAAGATATAAGTGAAGCACTAGAGCAAAAACTATATAACTCAAAAGATATAAGTGAAGCACATAGAGTATTCTAACAATTTCCGAATCATGTGTGTCTCTCTAAAAAAGGTGTGTGCAGCAAGGATTATTGTTGAAAACTAACAAATAAAGAATCAAATAATACAAGACGCTCCAAGAAAAACACATATCATGTGGTAAATAAAAATATAGCTCCAAGTAAAGTTACCGATAGAAGTAGACAAAAGAGGGGATGCCTTCTGGGGCATCCCCAAGCTTTGGCTTTTAGGTGTCCTTAGACTATCTTGGGGTGCCATGGGCATCCCCAAGCTTAGGCTCTTTCCACTCCTTATTCCATAATCCATCAAATCTTTTACCCAAAACTTGAAAACTTCACAACACAAAACTTAAAGTAGAAAATCTCGTGAGCTCCGTTAGCGAAAGAAAACAAAACACCACTTCAAGGTACTGTAATGAACTCCTTATTTATTTATATTGGTGTTAAACCTACTGTATTCCAACTTATCTATGGTTTATAAACTATTTTACTAGTCATAGATTCATTAAAATAAGCAAACAACACACGAAAAACAGAATCTGTCAAAAACAGAACAGTCTGTAGTAATCTGTTGCTAACACAAGATCTGGAACCCCAAAAATTCTAAAATAAATTTCTGGACGTGAAGAATTTATCTATTAATCATCTGAAAAAAGAATTAACTAAATATCACTTTCCAAATAAAAATGGCAGCAGTTCTCGTGAGCGCTAAAGTTTCTGTTTTTTACAGCAAGATTAAAAAGACTTTCCCCAAGTCTTCCCAACGGTTCTACTTGGCACAAACACTAATTAAACACAAAAAACACAACCAAAAAAGAAGCTAGATAAATTATTCATTACTAAACAGGAGCAAAAAGCAAGGAATAAAAATAAAATTGGGTTGCCTCCCAACAAGCGCTATCGTTTAGCGCCCCTAGCTAGGGAAAAGAATTCTATGAGACCAGGTCTCACGCGAGACCCATCCTGATGGATGGCATGTGGCATTCACAAATCACAAAGCATCTACCCCACCCCCACTTGAAATCAGGGGGGAGAGATCTAGGTATTGCCATCTTCGGAAGGCAATCCATAAGTGGCTCTCATAATAGATTCATAAGGTAATTTAATTTTATTTCTATGGAAGTGTTCCATGCCTTTCCTTAACAGAAATTGGAATCTAATATTCCCTTACTTCATATCAATAATTGCACTAATCGTTCTAAGGAAATGTCTACCAAGAATAATAGGACATGAAGCATTGCAATCTATGTCAAGAACAATAAAATCCACAGGCACATAATTCCTATTTGCAACAATAAGAACATCATTAATTATTCCCATAGGTTTCTTAATAGTGGAATCCACAAGGTGTAAGATTAAAGAGCAATCATCAAAATGACGGAAACCTAGCAAATCACACAAAGTCTTTGGAATCGTGGAAACACTAGCACCCAAATCACACAAAGCATAGCATTCATGATCTTTAATCTTAATTTTAATAATAGGTTCCCACTCATCATAAAGTTTGTTGGAAATATGCCCTAGAGGCAATAATAAAATGGTTATTATTGTATTTCCTTGTTCATGATAATTGTCTATTGTTCATGCTATAATTGTATTATCTGGAAACCGTAATACATGTGTGAATACATAGACCACAACATGTCACTAGTAAGCCTCTAGTTGACTAGCTCGTTGATCAATAGATGGTCATGGTTTCCTAACCATGGACATTGGATGTCATTGATAATGGGATCACATCATTAGGAGAATGATGTGATGGACAAGACCCAATCCTAAGTGTAGCACAAGATCGTGTAGTTCGTTTGCTAAAGCTTTTCTAATGTCAAGTATCTTTTCCTTAGACCATGAGATTGTGCAACTCCCGGATACTGTAGGAATACTTTGGGTGTGCCAAACGTCACAACGTAACTAGGTGGCTATAAAGGTGCACTACGGGTATCTCCGAAAGTGTCTGTTGGGTTGGCACAAATCGAGACTGGGATTTGTCACTCCGTATGAGGGAGAGGTATCTCTGGGCCCACTCGGTAAGACATCATCGTAATGAGCTCAATGTGACTAAGGGTTGGTCATGGGATGATGTGTTACGAAACAAGTAAACTGACTTGCCGGTAACGAGATTGAACGAGGTATTGGGATACCGACGATCGAATCTCGGGCAAGTAACATACCGATTGACAAACGGAATTGTATACGGGGTTGATTGAATCCTCGACATCGTGGTTCATCCGATGAGATTATTGTGGAGCATGTGGGAGCCAACATGGGTATCCAAATCCCGCTCTTGGTTATTGACCGAGAGTTGTCTCAGTCATGTCTACGTGTCTCCCGAACCCGTAGGGTCTACACACTTAAGGTTCGGTGGCGCTAGAGTTGTAGAGATATTAGTATGCGGTTAACCGAAAGTTGTTCGGAGTCCCGGATGAGATCCTGGACGTCACGAGGAGTTCCGAAATGGTCCAGAGGTAAATATTTATATATATGAAGTCCAGTTTCGGCCACCGGGAGAGTTACGGGGGTCACTGGTATTGTACCGGAACCACCGGAAGGGTCCCGGGGGTCCATCGGGTGGGGCCACCTATCCCAGAGCACCCCATGGGCTGAAGTGGCTTGGGAACCAGCCCCTGGTGGGCTGGTGCGCCCCACCGAAGGGCCCAAGGTACCTAGGGTTGGAAACCCTAGGGGGCCGTTGCCCCCCGAAGGGGCATGCGCCCCCTGGTTGGAAACCCTAAGGGGGCGTTGCCCCCCGAGGGGGCATGCGCCCCCCAGGTTGGAAACCCTAAGGGGGCCGCCGCCCCTCTAGATGGGATCTCCAAGGGGGCATGCGCCCCCTATATATAGTGGAGGGGAGGGAGGGCAGCCGCACCCTAAGCCCTGGCGCCTCCCTCTCCCTCCCGTGACACATCTTCCTCCTACAGTAGCGCTTGGTGAAGCCCTGCTGGAATCCCACTGCTTCCACCACCACGCCGTCATGCTGCTGGATCTCCATCAACTTCTCCTTCCCCTTGCTGGATCAAGAAAGAGGAGACGTCTCCGCTCCGTACGTGTGTTGAACGCGGAGGTGCCGTCCGTTCGGCGCTAGGATCATCGGTGATTTGGATCACGACGAGTACGACTCCATCAACCCCGTTCTCTTGAACGCTTCTGCTCGCGATCTACAAGGGTATGTAGATGCACTCCTCCCTCTCCCGTTGCTAGATGACTCCATAGATTGATCTTGGTGATGCGTGGAAAATTTAAATTTCTGCTACGATCCCCTACAGTGGTATCAGAGCTAGGTCTATGCGTAGTTTCTATGCACGAGTAGAACACAAGTTGTTGTGGGCGTCGATTTTGTCAATTTACTTGTCGTTACTAGTCTTATCTCGATTCGGCGGCGTCGTGGGATGAAGAGGCCCGGACCGACCTTACACGTACGCTTACGTGAGACTGGTTCCACCGACTGACATGCACTAGTTGCATAAGGTGGCTAGCGAGTGTCTGTCTCTCCCACTTTAGCCAGATCGGATTCGATGAAAAGGGTCCTTATGAAGGGTAAATAGAAATTGGCATATCACATTGTGGTTTTGGCGTTGGTAAGAAACATTCTTGCTAGAAACCTATAGCAGCCACGTAAAAAAACTTGCAACAACAATTAGAGGACGTCTAACTTGTTCTTGCAGCATATGCCATGTGATGTGATATGGCCGAAAGGATGTGATGAATGACATATGTGATGTATGAGATTGATCATGTTCTTGTAATAGGAATCACGACTTGCATGTCGATGAGTATGATAACCGGCAGGAGCCATAGGAGTTGTCTTAATTTATTTATGACCTGCGTGTCAACATAAACGTCACGTAATTACTTTACTTTATCGCTAACCGTTAGCCATAGTAGTAGAAGTAATAGTTGGCGAGACAACTTCATGAAGACACGATGATGGAGATCATGATGATGGAGGTCATGGTGTCATGCCGGTGACAATGATGATCATGGCGCCCCGAAGATGGGGATCAAAAGGAGCAAAATGATATTGGACATATCATGTCACTATTTGATTGCATGTGATGTTTATCATGTTTTACATCTTATTTTCTTAGAATGACAGTAGCATAAATAAGATGATCCCGCGCAATAATTTCAAGAAAGTGTTCCCCCTAACTGTGCACCGTTGCTAAGGTCCGTTGTTCTGAAGCACCACGTGATGATCGGGTGTGATAGGTTCTAACGTTCGCATACAACGGGTGTAAGCCAGATTTACACACGCAATACACTTAGGTTGACTTGACGAGCCTAGCATGTACAGACATGGCCTCGGAACACGAAAGACCAAAAGGTCGAACATGAGTCGTATAGAAGATACGATCAACATGAAGATATTCACCGATGATGTAGTCCGTCTCATGTGATGATCGGACACGGCCTAGTTGACTCTGATCATGTATCACTTATATGACTAGAGGGATGTCTATCTAAGTGGGAGTTCACTAAATAATTTGATTAGATGAACTTAATTATCATGAACATAGTCAAAAGGTCTTTGCAAATTATGTCGTAGATCACGCTTTGGTTCTACTGTTTTAGATATGTTCCTAGAGAAAATTTAGTTGAGAGTTAACAGTAGCAATTATGCGGACTGGGTCCGTAAACTGAGGATTGTCCTCATTGCTGCACAGAAGGATTATGTCCTTAATGCACCGCTCAGTGTGCTGAACCTCGAGCGTCGTCTGTAGATGTTTGGAAACATCTGACATACATGTTTTGATGACTACGTGATAGTTCAGTGTGTAATGCTAACGGTTTAGAATTGTGGCACCAAAGACGTTTTTGAAACGTCGCAGAACATATGAGATGTTCCAAAGACCAAAATTGGGATTTCAGACTAGTGCCCACGTCAAGAGGTATAAGACCTCTGACAAGTTTCTTAAGCCCGCACACTAAGGGAGTTGATCTTTCAGATGAGATAGTGATGGTTCTCCGTAGTCACTGCCACCAAGCTATTGGAGCTTCATGATGAACTATAACATATCAGGGATAGACATGATGATCCTTGAGCAACTCGTGATGTTTGACACCGCGAAAGTAGAAATCAAGTAGGAGCATCAATTGTTGATGGTTAAACCACTAGTTTCAAGAAGGGCAAGGGAAAGAAGGGATTTACTTCATGAAACGGCAAATCAGTTGCTGCTCTAGTGAAGAAACCCAAGGTTGAACCCAAACCCAAGACTAAGTGCTTGAGTAATGAGGGGAACGGTCACTGAAGCAGAACTACCCTAGATACTTGGTAGATGAGAAGGCTGGCAAGCTCGACAGAAGTATTTTGAATATACGTTATATTATTGTGTACTTTACTAGTACTCCTAGTAGCACCAGGGTAATAAATACCGGTTCGGTTGCTAAGTGTTAGTAACTCGAAATAAAAGGCTGCGGAGACTAGCTAAAGGTGAGATGACGATATGTGTTGGAAGTGTTTCCAAGGTTGATGTGATCAAACATCGCACGCTCCCTCTACCATCGGGATTGGTGTTAAACCGAAATAATTGTTATTTGGTGTTTGCGTTGAGCATAGACATGATTGGATTATGTTTATCGCCATACGGTTATTCATTTAAGGAGAATAACAGTTACTCTGTTTATTTGAATAATACCTTCGATGGTGTTGCACCTAAAATGCATGGTTTATTGAATCTCGATTGTAGTGATACACATGTTCATGCCAAAAGATATAAGATAGTAATGATAGTACCACATACTTATGGCACTGCCATTTGAGTCATGTTGGTATAAAACGCATGAAGAAGCTCCATGTTGATGGATCTTTGGACTCACTCGTTTTGAAAAGATTGAGACATGTGAACCATGTCTATTGGTAGATATGCATGAAGAAACTCCATACAGATGGATCGTTTGGACTCACTTGATTTTGAATCACTTGAGACATGCAAATCATACCACATGGGCAAGATGACTGAAAGACATCATTTTCAGTAAGATGGAACAAGAAAGCAACTTGTCGGAAGTAATACATTTTGATGTGTGCAGTCAATGAGGGCTGAGGCACACAGTAGATATCGTTATGTTCTTACTTCACAGATGATTTGAGAAGATGTTGAGTATATTTACTTGATGAAACACAAGTCTGAAAAGTAATTTCAGAGTGAAGATCGTCGTGACAAGAGGATAAAATGTCTATGATATGATCATAGAGATCAATATCTAAGTTACGAGTTTGGCACACAATTAAGACATTGTGGAAATTGTTTCACAACTAATACCGCCTGGAACACCATAGTGTGATGGTGTGTCCGAACATCATAACTGCACCCTATTGGACATGGTGCATACCATGATGTCTCTTATCGAATTACCACTATCGTTTATGGGTTGGGCATTAGAGACAACCGCATTCACTTTAAATAGGGCACCACGCAATTCCGTTGAGATGACACTGTATGAACTATGGTTTAGTGAAACCTAAGCTGTCGTTTCTTAAAAGTTTGGGGCTGTGACGCTTATGTGAAAAAGTTTCATGCTGATAAGCTTGAACCCAAAGCGGATAAATGCATCTTCATAGAATACCCAAAACAGTTGGCTATACCTCCTATTTCAGATCTGGAAGCAAAAGTGGTTGTTTCTAGAAACGAGTCCTTTCTCGAGGAAAAGTTTCTCTCGAAAGAATTGAGTGGGAGGATGATGGAGACTTGATAAGGTTATTGAACCGTCACTTCAACTAGTTTGTAGTAGGGCACATGAAGTTGTTCCTGTGGTACCTACACTAATTGAAGTGGAAGCTTATGATAGTGATCATGAAACTTCGGATCAAGTCACTACCAAACCTCGTGGGATGACAAGGATGCATACTACTTCAGAGAGGTACGTAATCCTGTCTTGGAAGTCATGTTGCTAGACAACAATGAACCTATGAGCTATGGAGAAGCGATGGTGGGCCCGGATTCCGACGAATGGCTTGAGGCCATAAAATCCGAGAGAGGATCCATGTATAAAACAAAGTATAGACTTTGAAAGAACTACTTGATGGTCGTAAGGCTGTTGGGTGCAGATGGATTTTAAAAGGAAGACGGACAATGATGGTAAGTGTCACCATTAAGAAAGCTCGACTTGTCGTTAAGATGTTTCCCGACAAGTTCAAGGAGTTGACTACGATGAGACTTTCTCACTCATAGCGATGCTAAGAGTTTGTTGGAATTATGTTAGCAGTTACTGCATTATTTATGAAATCTTGCAGATAGGATGTCAAAACATTGTTTCCTCGATGATTTTCTTGAGGAAAGGTTGTATGTGATACAACCAGAAGGTTTTGTCAATCCTGAAAGATGCTAACAAGTATGCAAAGCTCCAGCAATCCTTCTAAGGACTAGAGTAAGCATCTCGGAGTTGGAATGTACGCTTTGATGAGATGATCAAAGATTTTGGGTTTATACAAAGTTTATGAGAAACTTGTATTTCCAAAGAAGTGAGTGGGAGCACTATAGAATTTTTGATGAGTATATGTTGTTAACATATTGTTGATCAGAAATGATGTAGAATTTCTAGAAAGCATACAGGGTTATTTGAAAAGTGTTTTTCAATGGAAAACCTGGATTAAGCTACTTGAACATTGAGCATCAAGATCTATAAGGATAGATCAAAAACGCTTAATAGTACTTTCAAATGAATACATACCGTGACAAGATTTTGAAGGAGTTCAAAGTAGATCAGCAAAGAAAGAGTTCTTGGCTGTGTTACAAGGTGTGAGCATTGAGTAAGACTCAAGACCTGACCATGGCAGAAGAGCGAGAGAAAGGACGAAGGTCGTCCCCTATGCTTTAGACGTAGGCTCTACAGTATGCTATGATGTGTATCGCACCTGAAGTGTGCCTTGCCATGAGTCAGTCAAGCGGTACAGGAGTGATCCAGGAATGGATCACATGACAGCAGTCGAACTTATCCTTAGTAACTAGTGGACTAAGGAATTTTCTCGATTATGGAGGTGGTAAAAGAGTTCGTCGTAAAGGGTTACGTCGATGCAAACTTTGACACTAATCCGGATGACTCTGAGTAGTAAACCGGATTCGTATAGTAGAGCAGTTATTTGGAATAGCTCAAAGTAGCGCGTGGTAGCTGCATCTACAAGATGACATAGAGATTTGTAAAGCACACATGGATCTGAAAGGTTCAGACCCATTGACTAATAAACCTCTCTCACAAGCGAGATATGAACAAACCCCATGGGTGTTGGATGATTTGGGTGCGGGATGGATTGATCACCATACCGACTTACTCTTATTATTCGCCTTGCTATATGGGATGGTAAATCTGAGTGACTTACCTATAGTAGAGAGACGACGATCACAACCCTGTTTAAACCTTAGAATGGTATAAGAAATTTTTCCCTTGTACAAGGCAGCTTTTGCCAACCGTAGGTTATACGGTGAGGATCAACCCCAGACCCATTTCCTGCAGGAGAAACCCTAAATTGTTGACCACCATGAGAGATATCGATAGTTGATTAGTATTGGCACCAGACCCGTCAGCTAAGAAGACCCAGTCTCGGAATAACCTTACGAAGATGAAAGGATAAAATAATTGAGGAAAAGGTTATGCCGTTACCGGAAGAGCCCAGAGGAAGGAATTATACTGAAGATCTGAGAAGACCGGCCCTGTCAAGAATAAGGATGGAGTATATGAGTATTGATGGGACCGTAACAATCTTTCTAAGGGTGGTAGCACCCGAGACCCCGGAGACGATCGATGGATTTTGAGAAGACCCCGAACCTAACCTATTTCTTTCTAGCCTCTCCGAATCTCGAGGACGAGATTCATTTTAAGGGTGGTAGGTTTGTAACATCCCAAAATTCTAAATTTTGGAATGTTATAATAAATAGATAGATTGATTATTTGTTTGACTGTTGTGTGATTGATTGAGTGAAATTCGAAACTTTTTGAAAGTTAAATGAGAGGGAATAAAATGACTTTTCCAAACTTTCACCTTTTGCATTTTGATCTCCGTGAATTCAAATTCTTTTCAAATACAAAACCCTGGAGAGAAGATGACATGACTTCTTCCATTATTTAAATGACAAGGGGTGTTGAAAATATTTGAATTTCATTTGGAAAATATTTCCAATTCTGAAACTTTATGCAACTCAATGGTTTTCACGAGAGGAGATAAAATGACTTCTTCAAATTATATGAAATATGAGTTGGGAGTTTCAAAGGATCAAATTCAAAGTCTTTTAGAATTTATTTTTAATTTGGAGTTATTTGAGTTTTATTCAAATTATTTTCTCCAAAAATAAAATATATGGAAAATAGGGTAACATGGTTACCTACATTAGAAAATTGGAGAAAAATTAATTTGAAATTATTTTGGTATTTTTAAAATGATTTTTGTTGGGTTTTAATAGACCAGTAGCACTCTTTGATTTATCTGAATTTGTGTGGATTTTATTTGAAGTTATAAAAATGTTCACGTCGTAGAAAATCTTTTTCTGAAAATTTTGATATATAATATGCCTATATAAATTTTTTATTTTATTTTGTTATTCGGTTTTCCTTCTGTTTCTATTTAAGAAAAACTGTACGTGCGGCTCATATTTATTTATCGCCTACATGCGCAGTATAGTAGCTTCTAGCGCCCCATTGTTTTTCTCTTAGGCCGAATTTTGTAAAAAAAAACTGCACCGCGGCGTGCGCGCGGCCGGCCGGAGGCCTTTAGGCCCATTCGCCTCTTTTCTTCTCTGTTTCGTATATTTTCGTCTACGTTTAGTCCCACATTGCCTAGCCTTTGACCCATAAGCCTCTTTTCCACCAATAAATATAGACTTATATAGCCTCCAAAAAATCATCCGATTCGGGTTAAATCAATATTTTGGTTTGACTAGATTCATTTAAGAAAAATATTTTTCTCCTCTCCGGCACGACTTCTGGAAATTGTCTCCTCTCTCTAAAGTCATCTTTTCTCTGCCTTATAAAGGTATCTTTCTTTATTTTTTTTCTTCATATACTTCTGTAGTTTATTATTTTTAGACTAATACGATAAAATAATTAGATTATCAATTAGTCTACGTATTTATACGTTAGACCTTAACCGTAGCTATTTTTTCTTTCGTAAAACAGCTTGGCCCTGATTTTTCAAATAGTCATAACTTTTCACTCGTTTATTCAAATTAGATGAAACCAGCGCCTATAGCTTCGTCTTGTTTTCACCTATCCAGTGAACCTGTCACATCAACTTTTTGAAATTTTCAAATTTCGAATTTTGTTCAGATTCATATTCAAACTTCTTTTGATCACATCTTTTTATCCGTAATTCCGTTTGAGTTGATTCTTTTTGCAAATTAAAGCTCTTGACCTAAACTTTCTGATAAGGCCAAATTCACATAATTTTGGTACTGTTAGAAATTGTTTTATGTTGCAAGAGCTATTTTCTTGGTTTTGATGTTTTCCGAATCGACTTCTTCGATCTTTCTGGTCTTTTGAGTGATTGCTTATGTGTGGTTACTATTGCTTGCTTACGATAGATTGACCGGAGTGTGACGAGTAGAGCTATCAAGATTTTTGAGTGCGAATCATCTTCATCAACATTGCAGGCAAGTTCACACTTTGATCATATCCCTTTCATACCCAGTTTTATGCATTAGTTTCAACTCTCAAACATTGCATGAGTAGGATTGATAACATGTGGGTATTGGGAAGTAGTTGGTGAGGTAGGAACCTATTGCCCTGCATTCAAACCTTAGGAGTTACTATTACGTTATGCTTATTGTGCCATGCTATGCTCGTAGACGTGGATTGGGTTTTGAGAGTATTCATGACAGATGTGAGATTGTTAATTAATGGTTTACTTAAGGTGGCAATTTAAACACACATCTGGGTGGATTGAGGTACCTGGTTATTCCAGGATTGCCTGTCTAGGCACCTGGGTAGACCAGGATTGCATTTTTTTATGGACCGACACCCAGGCTCAAAGGGATCATGAGATTTTTCATACTAGAAACTTCCGTGTGCAGCCACAAGCTATTATGGGCTCTAGCATAGTTGATTAAGTCATGCCAACTCTTACAGGGTAGACTAGCAGATGTAGGGGAAAGTAGGTGTAACGGTCTATCCATCGTAAGGTGCTAGCGCTTCTGAAAGACTATGTCTCGGTCATCCGTCTTCTCAAACACCATGTAGTGCGAGAAACCAAACAGAGGCGATCGAGTCTTGTGGGGAAAAGTGCGCAAACCTCTGTAGAGTGTATAAACTAATCATGGTTAGCCGTGTCCCCGGTTATGGACATCTTGAGAATCTAGTACCTGGATTATCATGTGAATCTCAACATGTTACTCTAAAATTTAATTTTGTTGGGTTTAATGATGTTACTTAATTGGGATTGAGAATGTTGTCAACCATTCTCAATGTTTAACAACCACCATGATAGTTAAATAAAATTTATTCCTTTGCAGTAGGGAAAAATTGGCTTTTCGCAAAAACCTTATAACCATAGAGCTTTTCCACCAGCCAAATATGCATGTAGTGATAGCCATTGTTCATCATTCTCTATGGTGTGAATTTGCCAGTACATTCAATGTACTGACCCTTTGTGGCTGCAACGTCTCATGTTGCAGGATTATCTTACGATGAGTAAGTGATACGTTTGGGTTACGATTTCTACACTCAACTTTGCCGTTGGTGTTGATGGGAATCCACAACCTTGTTACTTCCGCTATTTTTGGATTGAGGTAATAGTATTTACATTACTTTTACATGTGATTTACCTCTGTTATAAATCCTCGAGTACTGTGTGTGTCAGCATACCGATCTAGGGATGACACTTAAGCACAGAGACTTGATCCATTCGGGTCGGGTCGCTACAATCACATAGTGATGTGAACTAGATTATTGACTCTAGTGCAAGTGGGAGACTGTTGGAAATATGCCCTAGAGGCAATAATAAAATGGTTATTATTGTATTTCCTTGTTCATGATAATTGTCTATTGTTCATGCTATAATTGTATTATCTGGAAACCGTAATACATGTGTGAATACATAGACCACAACATGTCCCTAGTAAGCCTCTAGTTGACTAGCTCGTTGATCAATAGATGGTCATGGTTTCCTGACCATGGACATTGGATGTCATTGATAACGGGATCACATCATTAGGAGAATGATGTGATGGACAAGACCCAATCCTAAGTGTAGCACAAGATCGTGTAGTTCGTTTGCTAAAGCTTTTCTAATGTCAAGTATCTTTTCCTTAGACCATGAGATTGTGCAACTCCCGGATACTGTAGGAATACTTTGGGTGTGCCAAACGTCACAACGTAACTGGGTGGCTATAAAGGTGCACTACGGGTATCTCCGAAAGTGTCTGTTGGGTTGGCACAAATCGAGATTGGGATTTGTCACTCTGTATGACGAAGAGGTATCTCTGGGCCCACTCGGTAAGACATCATCGTAATGAGCTCAATGTGACTAAGGGTTGGTCATGGGATGATGTGTTACGAAACGAGTAAAGTGACTTGCCGGTAACGAGATTGAACAAGGTTGATTGAATCCTCGACATCGTGGTTCATCCGATGAGATTATCGTGGAGCATGTGGGAGCCAACATGGGTATCTAGATCCCACTGTTGGTTATTGACCGGAGTGTTGTCTCAGTCATGTCTACGTGTCTCCCGAACCCGTAGGGTCTACACACTTAAGGTTCGGTGGCGCTAGAGTTGTAGAGATATTAGTATGCGGTTAACCGAAAGTTGTTCGGAGTCCCGGATGAGATCCTGGACGTCACGAGGAGTTCCGGAGGTAAAGATTTATATATATGAAGTCCAGTTTCGGCCACCAGGAGAGTTTCGGGGGTCACCGGTATTGTACCGGAACCACCGGAAGGGTCCCGGGGGTCCACCGGGTGGGGCCACCTATCCCGGAGGGCCCCATGGGCTAAAGTGGCTTGGGAACCAGCCCCTGGTGGGCTGGTGCGCCCCACCCAA
The DNA here is from genome assembly GCF_003073215.2 of Triticum urartu. Taxonomy (NCBI): domain Eukaryota; kingdom Viridiplantae; phylum Streptophyta; class Magnoliopsida; order Poales; family Poaceae; genus Triticum; species Triticum urartu. Next base: position 342,524,595 of record NC_053023.1, read on the forward strand.
GGGCCCAAGGCGCCTAGGGTTGGAAACCCTAGGGGGCCGTTGCCCCCCGAAGGGGCATGCGCCCCGTTGGTTGGAAACCCTAGGGGGCCGTTGCCCCCCGAGGGGGCATGCGCCCCCTGGTTGGAAACCTTAAGGGGCCGCCGCCCCCCTCTAGATGGGATCTCCAAGGGGGCATGCGCCCCCCTATACATAGTGGCGGGGGGGGAGGGCAGCCGCACCCCAAGCCCCGGCGCCTCCCCCTCCCTCCCGTGACACCTCTTCCTCCTCCAGTAGCGCTTGGCGAAGCCTTGCTGGAATCCCGCTGCTTCCACCACCACACTGTCGTGCTGCTGGATCTCCATCAACTTCTCCTTCCCCTTGCTGGATCAAGAAGGAGGAGATGTCTCCGCTCCGTACGTGTGTTGAACGCGGAGGTGCCGTCCGTTCGGCGCTAGGATCATCGGTGATTTGGATCACGACAAGTACGACTCCATCAACCCCGTTCTCTTGAACGCTTCTGCTCGCGATCTACAAGGGTATGAAGATGAACTCCTTCCTCTCTCGTTGCTAGATGACTCCATAGATTGATCTTGGTGATGCGTGGAAAATTTAAATTTCTGCTACGATCCCCTACAAAGTTTTCTAGGGATTGAAACTTCCAACTCAAGTTTTTCTTCATAAGATTGCATCAAAGCATCAACGATATGTTTGGTAAAGGCTTTATTTTGACTATAAGAATGAGGAGAATTTAGCACGGATTGCAATAAGGAAATACAATCTATCAAATAGCAACTATCATAATTAAATTCCTTGAAATCCAAAATAGTGGGTTCATTAATATTTAAAGTTTTGACTTCTTCAATCGCATTGTTAACAATTTTAGCATCAAGATCTAAAGACTCTGAATTTTTTGAACGTCTTCTAGGTAAAGGTGGATCATATTCAGTCCCATCATTATCAAGATTCATATTGCAAAACAAAGATTTAATAGGGGACACATCAATAACTTTTAGATCTTCATCTTTATTATCATGGAAACTAGAAGAACACGCTTTTATAAAGCAATACTTCTTAGAACGCATCCTAGCGGTTCTTTCTTTGCACTCATCAATGGAAATTCTCATGGCTTTGAGAGACTCATTGATATCATACTTAGGAGGAATATATCTATGTTTCAAAGAATCAACATCAAGAGAAATTCTATCAACGTTCCTAGCCAACTCATCAATCTTAAGCAATTTTTCTTCAATCAAAGCATTGAAATTCTTTTGCAAGGTAATAAATTCTTTAATATTAGATTCAAAATCAGAGGGTATCTTATTAAAATTTCCATAAGAATTTTTGTAGGAATTACCATAATTATTAGAGGAATTACTAGGATACGACCTAGGATTAAAGTTTCCTCTATACGCGTTGTTACCAAAATTATTCCTACCAACAAAATTCACATCCAAAGATTCATTATTATTCTCAATCAAAGTAGACAAAGGCATATCATTAGGATCATAAGAAACACTTTTATTAGCAAATAATTTCATAAGTTCATCCATCTTACCACTCAGAACATTAATTTCGTCTATCGCGTGCACTTTCTTATTAGTAGATCTTTCAGTGTGCCATTGAGAATAATTAACCATAATATTATCTAGGAGTTTAGTAGCTTCTCCTAAAGTGATTTCCATAAAAGTGCCTCCCGCGTACGAATCTAAAAGATTTCTAGAAGCAAAATTCAATCCGGCATAAAAAAATTGTATAATCATCCACAAATTCAAACCATGTGTAGGGCAATTACGTATCATTAATTTCATCCTCTCCCAAGCTTGTGCAACATGTTCATGATCAAGTTGCTTAAAATTTATAATATCGTTTCTAAGAGAGATGATCTTAGCGGGAGGAAAATACTTAGAGATAAAAGCATCTTTGCACTTATTCCACGAATCAATACTATTTTTAGGCAAAGACGAAAACCAAGCTTTAGCATGATCTCTAAGAGAAAAAGAAAATAGCTTCAATTTAACAATATCATTGTCCACTTCTTTATTCTTTCGCATATCACACAAATCAACAAAGTTGTTTAGATGGGTAGCGGCATCTTCACTAGGAAGGCCAAAAAACGGATCTTTCATGACAAGATTCAGCAAAGCAGCATTAATTTCACAAGATTCAACATCGGTAAGAGGAGCAATCAGAGTGCTAATAAAATCACTGTTGTTTGTATTGGTAAAGTCACACAATTTGGTATTATCTTGAGCCATCGTGACAAGCAAGCAATCCGACACACAAGCAAACAAGAAACGGGCAAAAAGAGGCGAATAGAGAAAGAGAGGGAGGATGGAGAGAGATAGGGCGAATAAAACGGCAAGGGTGAAGTGGGGGGAGAGGAAAACGAGAGGAAAATGCTAAATAATGTAATGCGGGAGGTAAGGGTTTGTGATGTGTACTTGGTATGTTGACTTTTGCATAGACTCCCCGGCAACGGCGCCAGAAATCCTTCTACCTCTTGAGCACTGCGTTGGTTTTCCCTTGAAGAGGAAAGGGTGATGCAGAAGAGCAGCGTAAGTATTTCCCTCAGTTTTTGAGAACTAAGGTATCAATCCAGTAGGAGGCCACGCACGAGTCCCTCGCACCTACACAAACAAATAAACTCCTCGCAACCAACGCGATAAAGGGGTTGTCAATCCCTTCACGGTCACCTACAAGAGTGAGATATGATAGATATGATAAGATAATATTTTCGGTATTTTTATGATAAAGAGAAATAAAGATGCAAGTAAAATAAATGGCAAAGGAAATAACTAAGTACTGGAAGATTAATATGATGGAAAATAGACCCGGGGGCCATAGGTTTCACTAGAGGCTTCTCTCGAGAGCATAAGTATTACGGTGGGTGAACAAATTATTGTTGAGCAATTGACAGAATTGAGCATAGTTATGAGAATATCTAGGTATGATCATGTATATAGGCATCACGTCCGAGACAAGTAGACCGACTCCTTCCTGCATCTACTACTATTACTCCACACATCGACCGCTATCCAGCATGCATCTAGAGTATTAAGTTCAAGAGAATAGAGTAACGCTTTAAGCAAGATGACATGATGTAGAGGGATAAACTCATGCAATATGATATAAACCCCATCTTGTTATCCTCGATGGCAACAATACAATACATGCCTTGATGCCCTTACTGTCACTGGGAAAGGACACCGCAAGATTGAACCCAAAGCTAAGCACTTCTCCCATTGCAAGAAAGATCAATCTAGTAGGCCAAACCAAACTGATAATCCAAAGAGACTTGCAAAGATAATTAATCATACATAAAAGAATTCAGAGAAGATTCAAATATTGTTCATAGATAAACTTGATCATAAACCCACAATTCACCGATCTCAACAAACACACCGCAAAAGAAGATTACATCGAATAGATCTCCATAAGAGAGGGGGAGAACTTTGTATTGAGATCCAAAAAGAGAGAAGAAGCCATCTAGCTAATAACTATGGACCCTAGGTCTGAAGTAAACTACTCACACTTCATTGGAGGGGCTATGGTGTTGATGTAGAAGCCCTCCATGATCGATACCCCCTCCGGCGGAGCTCCGAAAAAGGCCCCACGATGGGATCTCGTGGATACATAAAGTTACGACGGTGGAATTAGGGTTTTGGCTCCGTATCTGGTAGTTTGGGGGTACGTAGGTATATATAGGAGGAAGGATTACGTCGGTGGAGCAATGTTGGCCCCACGAGGATGGAGGGCGCGCCTGGGGGGTAGGCGCGCCCCCTACCTCGTGCCTTCCTGGTTGATTGCTTGACGTAGGGTCCAAGTCCTCTGGATCATGTTCATTCCAAAATTCACGTTCCCGAAGGTCTTATTCCGTTTGGACTCCGTTTGATATTCTTTTTCTGCGAAACCCTAAAATAGGCAAAAAAACATCAATTCTGGGCTGGGCCTCCGGTTGATAGTTAGTCCCAAAAATCATATAAAAGTGTATAATAAAGCCCAATAATGTCCAAAACAGGATATAATATAGCATGGAACAATCAAAAATTATAGATACGTTGGAGACGTATCAGTGGCGTGGGGCGGCGGCAGCTCGGGCACGGGGCGGAGAGAGAGAAGGGAGAGGGGGAGGGGTTGGGCACGGGCGTGTGTTCGCTTTTTAGTTAGGGGACGGTTCTTTGCCGCCTGCTAGCAGACGGCAAAGAGCCTAGCTAACAGACGTTAGTTAGGCCACTTTATTTGTCGTCGGCTAACAGATGGCAAAGAAGCTTTGCCATCCGCTAGCGGAAGACAAAGAAAGTGGTCGTTATGTGGCTCTCTCTAGTGGGACACCCTCCCTCTTTGCCATCTGCTAGCTGACAACAATGCTTCTATGTCGTCCACTAGCTGACGGCAAAGAGACGGCTGACGGCAAATAGTATCTTTGCCGTCGGCTTCTTCTTTGTCGTTAGTTTTCTTTAACCTTATGGCAAATGCCTTCTTTGCCATCAGCTAGCTGACGGCAAAGGGCCAGCTGACGGCAAAGATCCTGATTCCAATAGTGTAGGTGATGACATGGGCTAAAGAGATAAGTGAGGGGGGCCACGTGGGGACCACAACCCACCAAGGCGTGCCTGGGGCTGCTGGCGCACCCAGGTGGGTTGTGCCCACCTGGTGCACCCTCTGATGTTATTTGCATCAAAAATTTAGAAATATTTAGAAAAAATCATATTAAATTTTCAAGGCATTCTGAGAACTTTATTTTTGGGTCATTTTTTATTGCATGGAAAATTCAGAAAACAGGGTAAACATGGCATTTTATTTTATTTAACTAAGAAAAACAAAAAACAAAAGGTAAAGACAGAAGGTAGTGGCTACTAAATTCAAAAACTTCATACCTCTCAAAAATGGTCCATTAATAAGGTTGATCAAGTCTTATTAACAACCACTTTCAATTATCATGAAACCGAAGAACTTTCCTAAACACTAAGTTACCTCAACGGGGATATGCATGTCCCCAGCAATAAGCATTTCGTATTTCTTTTTGGCAGTAGGTAGAGGTAGTTGAAAACTTCCAATAGTGATTGTCAGAGATTTTTCAAAAACATTAATACCATTCACTTGGAATTGTTTCTTTGGAAAGTGCACCGTATGCTGATTACCATTGATACGAAAAGTGACCTTTCTTTTATTGCAATCAATAACATCCCCTACAGTATTCAAGAAGGGTCTACCAAGGATAATTGACATGTTGTCATCCTCAAGCATCTAGAGTATAACAAAGTCAGTTAAGATAATAACATTTACAACAACAACGTGCACATCCTCACAAATACCGATAGGTATGGCAGTTGATTTGTTAGCCATTTGCAAAGATATTTTAGTAGGTGTGAGTTTATTCAAATCAAGTATTTTATATAAGGAGAAAGGCATAACACTAACACTAGCTCCTAAATCACACAAAGCTGTTTTAACATAGTTTCTTTTGATGGAGCAAGGTATAGTTTGTATTCCAGGATCTCCAAGTTTCTTAGGTACTCCATCCTTAAAAGAATAATTAGCAATCATGGTGGATATTTTAGTTTCAGGTATCTATCTTTTATTAGATATGATGTCTTTCATATATTTTGCATAAGGGGCCATCTTTAAGATATCAGTCAAACGACTGCGCAAAAACTGGCCTAAGCATTTCAGCAAAGCGTTCAAATTCTTCATCATCGTTCTTCTTAATTGATTTACGTGGGAAGGGCATGGGTTTTTGAACCCATGGTTCTCTTTCTCCTCCATATTTTCTTGCCACAAAGTCTTTTTTATCATATCTTTTATTTTTAGGTTGTGGGTCATCGAGATCAACAGCTGGTTCTATTTCAACATCATTATCTGGTTCTTTATTGTTTGTTTAAGTGTCTTCATGAACCTCGTCATTACCTTCTTCATTATCATTAGGTGAGTGTTCATTACCAGATTGAATTTCAGCATCAAAGATAGAAACATCATTATCATTATCAGGAGGCTTTTCTATTTCAAGTTCACTAGAGGCATGCAAAGTCCTATCATTTTTCTTTTTCTTTTTATTTTTGGTAGGACTAGGTGCATCCGTATTAATTCGTTGAGAGTCTTGTTCAATTATTTTTGGGTGTCCCTCGGGATAAAGTAGTTCCCGAGTCATTTTACCTCCTCTAGTCATTACTCTAACATCATGATCATTGATATTATTATTCATTTCATCTAGCAACTCTCTTTGAGATTTAGCAACTTGTTCTAGTTGAGTTTGAACCATAGAGGCATGTTTTCCTACACCTCTAACATCATTTGAGATTCTAAATAACAAGTCACTCAAGTGAGCAATCATATCAGAATTGTATTTCAATTGTTTCATAACATTTCATTGAAGTGATCTTGCTTTCTAATGTAAATATCAAACTCATAAAGGCATTGACTAGGATGCATATTATAAGGATTGTCATTATCATTGAATTTCATTAGAGAGTTTACCTCTACCACTTTGGGTGGTGGTGTTTCAAGCCCATGTATTTCTTCAATAGGAGGTAAATTTTTGACATCCTCGGCTTCAATACCTTTTGCCTTCATACATTTCTTTCCCTCTTGCATATCTTCAGGACTGAGATATAAGGTACCCCTCTTCTTCGGAGTAGGTTTAGGCGGTGGTTCAAGAAGAGTCCAATCATCATAATTTTTCAATATGGTATCCAATAGTTCCTCAGCTTGTTCATAGTATGTTCCCTGAAAACACAACCAGCAAAACTATCTAGGAAATCCCTAGAAGCATCAATTAGTCCATTATAGAAGATATCATGTATTACATTTTTCTTAAGAGGATGATCAGGCAAAGCATTAAGCAATTGGAGAAGCCTCCCCCAAGCTTGTGGGAGACACTCTTCTTCAATTTGCACAAAGTTAAATATTTCCTGCAAGGCAGCTTGTTTCTTATGAGTAGGAAAATATTTTTCAGAGAAGTAATAAATCATATCCTGGCGACTACGCACACAACCAGGAGCAAGAGTATTATACCAAATCTTAGCATCACCCTTTAATGAGAACAGAAATAATTTGAGAATATAATAGTAGCGAATCTTCTCATCATGAGCAAATACGCTTGCTATATCATTTAGTCTGGTGAGGTGTGCCACAACACTTTCAATTTCATAACCATGGAATGGATCAGATTCAACCAAAGTAATTAACTATGGGTCGACAGAGAATTCATAATCCTTATCATTAACATAGATAGGTGAAGTAGCAAACTTAGGATCACATTTCATTCTAGCATTCAAGGATTTCTCTCTCGGTTTGCATAATAATTTCTTGAGATCATCTCTATCATTGCAAGCAAGAAAGTCTCTATTTGTCTCCTCATCCATAACATAACCTTCCGGTACCTTAGTCAATTCATATCTAGGAGGACTAGGTATAATAGGTGTTTCAAGATTTTCAATTTCAAGTGCTTCATCAATTTCAATAATTTCATTCTCTTTAGCTCTAGCAATTTGTTCATCAAGAAAATCACCTAGTGGCACACCATCATTAAACAAGGTACTAGCATCATCATGAGCATTATCCATAGCGGAAGTAGCATCATCAATAAGTTACGACATATGATGACCCACAAGTATAGGGGATCTATCATAGTCCTTTCAATAAGTAAGAGTGTCGAACCCAACGAGGAGCAGAAGGAAATGATAAGCAGTTTTCAGTAAGGTATTCTCTGCAAGCACTGAAATTATCGGTAAAAGATAGTTTTGTGATAAGGTAAATTGTAATGAGTAGCAAGTAATAAAAGTAAATAAGGTACAGCAAGATGGCCCAATCCTTTTTGTAGTAAAGGACAAGCCTGGACAAACTCTTATATGATGTAAAGCACTCCCGAGGACACATGGGAATTATCGTCAAGCTAGTTCTCATCACGATCATATGATTCACATTCGGTACTTTGATAATCTGATATGTGGGTGGACCGGTGCTTGGGTACTGTCCTTACTTGGACAAGCATCCCACTTATGATTAACTCCTATTGCAAGCATCCGCAACTACAACAAAAGTATTAAGGTAAACCTAACCATAGCATGAAACATATGGATCCAAATCAGCCCCTTACGAAGCAACGCATAAACTAGGGTTTAAGCTTCTGTCACTCTAGCAACTCATCATCTACTTATTACTTCCCAATGCCTCCCTCTAGGCCCAAACAATGGTGAAGTGTCATGTAGTCGATGTTCACATGACACCACTAGAGGGATGACAACATACATCTCATCAAAATATTGAACGAATACCAAATTCACATGACTACTAATAGCAAGACTTCTCCCATGTCCTCAGGAACAAACGTAACTACCCACAAAGCATATTCATGTTCATAATCAGAGGGGTATTAATATGCATAATGGATCTGAACATATGATCTTCCACCAAGTAAACCAACTAGCATCAACTACAAGGAGTAATCAACACTACTAGCAACCCACAGGTACCAATCTGAGGTTTGGATACAAAGATTGGATACAAGAGATGAACTAGGGTTTGAGATGAGATGGTGCTGGTGAAGATGTTGATGGATATTGACCCCCTCCCGATGAGAGGATCATTGGTGATGACGATGGTGATGTTTTCCCCCTCCCAGAGGGAAGTTTTCCCGGCAGAACAGCTCCGCCAGAGCCATAGATTGGTTCCGCCAAGGTTCCGCCTCGTGGCGGCGGAGTCTCTTCCCGAAAGCTTGCTTATGATTTTTTTCCTCAACGAAAGACTCCATATAGCAGAGGATGGGCATCGGAGGGCCACCAGGGGGGCATGAGGCAGGGGGCGCGCCCCCACCCTCGTGGCCAGGGTGTGGCCCCCCTCTGGTACTTCTTGTGCTCAGTATTTTTTATATATTCTGAAAAGTGCTCCTGTGGAGTTTCAAGACTTTTGGAGATGTGCAGAATAGGTCTCTAATATTTGCTCCTTTTCCAGCCCAGAATCCCAGCTGCCGGCATTCTCTCTCTTCATGTAAACCTTGTAGAATAAGAGAGAATAGGCATAAGTATTGTGACATAATGTGTAATAACAGCCCATAATGCAATAAATATCGATATAAAACCATGATGCAAAATGGACGTATCAACTCCCCCAAGCTTAGACCTTGCTTGTCCTCAAGCAGAAGCCGAAATCAAAAAATATGTCCACATGTTTAGAGATAGAGGTGTCGATAAAAATAAAATACGGACATGGGGGCATCATGATCATTCTTAGAACAACAACATATATATATTGTCATATGATCTCTTATGCTAAAGTAACAATTCAATCACAATTTCAAGTGTGAATCATAAACTTCATTGAGAACCAACAAACTCTATCTCAGTCATTGAGGCAATTGCAATTTATCATAACATAGGAAAGAGCCAATATAAGAGATTTTCAACAAGTCCACATACTCAACCATCTTTTAGTCTTTCACAATTGCTAACACTCACGCAATATTTATGGGTATGAAGTTTTAATCGGACACAGAGAAAGATAGGGGCTTATAGTTTTGCCTCCCAGCGTTTTACCTCAACGGTAATGTCAACAATAATAGTTCATGAAGACTCACATCCAATTAGCTATATATATCAGGATCTTTCCAACAAATTGTGCTTGCCAAAGGATAAAATGTAAAAAGGAAAGGTGAAGATCACCATGACTCTTATATAAGGTAGAAGATAAAAGTAAAATATAGGCCCTTTGCAGAGGGAAGGAGAGGTTGTCATGCGCTTTTATGGTTGGATGCACAAAATTTTAATGCGAAAGAACATCACTTTATATTGCCACTTGTGATATGGACCTTTATTATGCAGTCCGTCGCTTTTATTTCTTTCATATCACAAGATCGTATAAAGCTTATTTTCTCTGCACTAATAAGTCATACATATTTAGAGAGCATTCTTTATTGCTTGCACCGATGACAACTTACTTGAGGGATCTTACTCAATCCATAGGTAGATATGGTGAACTCTCATGGCAAAACTGGGTTTAGGGATATTTGGAAGCACAAGTAGTATCTCTACTTGGTGCAAAGAAATTTTCTAGCAGGAGGGGGAAAGGCAAGCTCAACATGTTGGATGATCCATGACAATATAATTTATCTCGGATGAAAGAGAACATAACCCATTACGTTGTCTTCCTTGTCCAACGTCAACTCTTAGCATGTCATACTTTAATGAGTGCTCATAATCATAAAAGGTGTCCAAGATAGTATATTTATATGTGAACCTCTCTTTCTTTATTACTTCTTATTAATTACAACGATGACCAAAACTATGTTTGTCAACTCTCGACAACTTTTATTCATCATACTCTTATATGTGAAGTCATTACTCTCCATAAGATCCATGTGATCTCTTTTTTTATTTTCTTTTTATTCTTTCTCTTTTTATTTTATTCCCTCAAGATCATAGAAAAATAATCAAGCCCTTGACTCAACACTAATCTTTATTATATATAGCTCACGGACTCGATTACATAGAAGGATTATCAAGCAAAACTCACAACTAGATCATACTAAAACTTTATTCTACTAGATTAAGATATTATCAAAAGGATCGAACTAAGAAAAACGGTAAAGGTAAAAGTGATGGTGATACGATACCGGGGCACTCCCCCAAGCTTGGCAGTTTCCAAGGGGAGTGCCCATACCCATGTGATTATGTCTCCTTTTTAGTTGGTGAAGAAGGTGGAGTTGTTGATTATGGATAGTCGCACATCGAGCATAGGAGGTCCTCCAACTTGCGGATAATGCCCTTGAGTGCGATGATATGCTCGTTCAACAAAATATTTTCACGTGTGAGATACTTGTTTTGTATACGAGCTAACTCAATCATCTTGAAAGCTTCGATCTCAGTTGGGGTAAGAAGATTGTGATCAAATTGAAGGATGTCTTCTGCTGCCTGAACTTGGTCCTCCATGTCCTTATTGATCCCTTCATCCTTGTTGATCTCCATAGGTTCTTCCCTCTTCAGTTCTATCTTCATTAGCCAAGCATCGTTGTCACCATTGTTGGAGGAGGGGGACGACATGATGCCTGGCCTTAACAACCCTGATAGAAAACAGCTCGAAATAAGAACAGAGGATGTTTGCATGGTACGGTGGCCAAAACCATCGGGAGATTATATAGTGAATTTTTACCGACCAAAAGAAGTATCGTGCAAGAAAACGGAGTCCGGAGAACGCACGGGGTGCCCACGAGGCAGGGGCGCGCCCAGGGGCGTAGGGCGCGCCCTCCCACCCTCGTGGAAGCCTCGTGTCCTATTTGGTCTGCTTCTTATTTTCCTATTTTCTTAAATATTCCAAAAGGGAAAATATTGCCATTAGAACTGTTTTGGAGTCGGTTTACTTACCGTACCACTTACCTATTCCTTTTCTGAGTCTGAAACGTTCCGGAATGTTTCCCTTATGTATTCCTCTGGGGTTACACTTTCAATAATATTAGTTTCAACATTTATAGGATTACCTGAGATATAATGTTTAATTCTTTGACCGTTCACCACCCTTGGATTTGTGCCTTCAAAGTTGTTGATTTTTATGGCACCGGAACGATAGACCTCCTTGATAACGTAAGGACCTTCCCATTTAGAGATAAGTTTGCCTGCAAAAAATCTTAGACGAGAGTTGTATAGCAATACATAATCACCTACATTGAACTCACGATTGTGTATCCTTTTATCATGCCATCTTTTAACTTTTTCTTTAAACAGCTTGGCATTTTCATAAGCTTGGGTTCTCCATTCATCAAGTGAGCTAATGTCAAATAACCTCTTCTCACCGGCAAGTTTGAAATCATAATTGAGCTCTCTAATGGCCCAATATGCCTTATGTTCTAGTTCAAGAGGTAAGTGGCATGCTTTACCATAAACCATTTTATACAGAGACATACCCATAGGATTTTTATATGCAGTTCTATAGGCCCATAATGCATCATCAAGTTTCTTGGACCAATTCTTTCTAGATCTATTAACAGTCTTTTGCAAAATTAATTTGAGCTCTCTATTACTTAATTCTACTTGACCACTAGACTGTGGGTGATAAGGGGATGCAATTCTATGATTAACATCATACTTAGCAAGCATTTTACGAAAAGCACCATGAATAAAGTGTGAACCACCATCAGTCATTAAATATCTAGGGACTCCAAACCTCGGAAAAATAACTTCTTTAAGCATCTTAATAGAGGTGTTATGATCAGCACTACTAGTTGGAATAGCTTCTACCCACTTAGTAACGTAATCAACAGCAACTAAAATATGTGTATACCCATTAGAGGAAGGAAAATGTCCCATATAATCAAAGCCCCAAACATCAAAGGGTTCAATAACAAGTGAATAATTCATAGGCATTTCTTGACGTCTACTAATATTACCAATTCTTTGACATTCATCACAAGACAAGACAAACTTACATGCACCCTTGAAGAGAGTAGGCCAATAAAAACCGGATTGCAATACCTTGTGTGCAGTTCTATCTCCAGCATGGTGTCCTCCATAAGCTTCGGAGTGGCACTTGTGTAGGATCTGTTCCTGTTCATGCTCAGGTACACAATGTCTAATAACACCATCTACTCCTTCTTTATAAAGATGTGGGTCATCCCAGAAGTAATGTCTTAAATCATAGAAGAACTTTTTCTTTTGCTGGTATGTGAAACTAGGTGGCATAAACTTAGCAACAATATAATTAGCATAATCAGCATACCATGGAGCAGTACGAGAAGCATTTATGACATTTAATTTTTCATCAGGAAAGCTATCATCAATAGGTAGTGGGTCATCAAGAACATTTTCTAACCTAGACAAGTTGTCTACAACGGGGTTCTCAGCTCCCTTTCTATCAATAATATGCAAATCAAAGTCTTGTAGCAAGAGAACCCATCTGATAAGTCTAGGCTTAGCATCTTTCTTTTCCATAAGGTATTTAATAGCAGCATGATCAGTGTGAATAGTTACTTTAGAATCAACAATGTAAGGTCTAAACTTATCACAAGCAAAAACAAATGCTAAAAATTCTTTCTCAGTAGTAGCATAATTTCTCTGGGCATTGTCTAGAGTTTTAGTAGCATATTGAATAACATTTGACTTCTTATCAACTCTTTGCCCTAGAACAACACCTACAGCATAATCACTAGCATCACGCATAATTTCAAAGGGTAAATTCCAATCAGGTGACTGAATAATAGGTGCAGAAATCAATGCTTTCTTAAGTATTTCAAATGCTTATATGCAATCATCATCAAAGTCAAAAGGAATATCTTTTTGTAATAGATTAGTTAGAGGCCGAGAAATTTTTGAGAAGTCCTTAATGAACCTCCTATAAAAACCGGCGTGACCGAGGAAGCTTCTTATACCTTTAATGCCCTTGGGACATGGCATCCTTTCAATAGCACCAACTTTAGCCTTATCAACTTCAATACCTCTTTTAGAAATTTTATGCCCCAAGACAATACCTTCATTAACCATAAAGTGGCACTTCTCCCAATTCAAGACAAGATTAGTTTCTTCACATCTCTGCAAAACTCTATCAAGGTTGCTCAAGCAATCATCAAAATAGGATCCATAAACGGAGAAATCATCCATGAATACCTCACATATCTTTTCACAAAAGTCAGAGAATATAGCCATCATGCATCTTTGAAAGGTAGCAGGTGCATTACATAAACCAAAAGGCATACGTCTATAAGCAAAAGTACCAAAAGGGCAAGTAAAAGTGGTCTTTGATTGGTCATCAGCTGACACAGGTATTTGAGAGAAGCCAGAGTAACCATCTAGAAAGAAAAAAATGTGTATGTTTGGATAATCTTTCTAGCATTTGATCAATAAAAGGCAAAGGGTAATGATCTTTTTAGTAGCCTTATTTAATTTGTGGAAATCAATTACCATCCTATAACCTGTAATAATTCTTTGCGGAATCAATTCATCTTTATCATTAGGAACAATAGTAATACCTCCCTTCTCAGGGACACAATGGACAGGACTTACCCACTGTCTATCAGCAACGGGATAAATTATACCTGCCTCAAGGAGCTTTAATATTTCCTTTCTTACCACTTCTTTCATCTTAGGATTCAGCCGTCGTTGGTGATCAATAACTGGTTTGGCGTCTTCCTCCAAATTTATTTTGTGTTGACATAGAGTGGGACTAATGCCCTTAAGATCGTCCAGAGTATATCCAATAGCAGCACGGTGCTTCTTCAGAGTTTTCAATAAATTCTCTTCCTCCTTCTCTGAAAGGTTAGCACTAATAATAACAGGATATAATTTCTTTTCATCAAGATAAGCATATTTAAGAGTATCAGGTAACGGTTTAAGCTCAAACACGGGATCATCCTTGGGTGGAGGAGGATCCCCTAGGATTTCAACAGGCAGGTTGTGTTTCAGAATAGGTCCTTGTTTAAAGAATACTTCATCTATTTCCCTTCTTTCATTCATGAACATATCATTTTCATGGTCTAGCAAATATTGTTCTAAAGGCTCAGTAGGAGGCACGGCAATAGAAGCAAGACCAATAATTTCATCTTTACTAGGCAATTCTTTATCATGGGATTGTCTATGAAATTTAGCAAAATTAAACTCATGAGACATATCCCCTAAACCAACAGAAACAATATCCTTATTGCAGTTTATCTTAGCATTGACAGTATTCAAGAAGGGTCTACCAAATATAATGGGACAAAAGCTATGTTGAGGGGAACCAAGAACAAGAAAATAAGCAGGATATTTAGCCTTCCCACACAAGACTTCAACGTCTCTAACAATCCTAATTGTTGAAATAGTATCTCTATTAGCAAGCTTAATGGTAACATCAATACCTTCTATTTCAGCTGGTGCAATATCATGCATAATCTCTTTGTATAAGGAAATAGGTATTGCACTAGCACTAGCACCCATATCACATAAGCCATGATAACAATAATCTCCTATTTTAACAGAAATAACAGGCATGCCTACGACAGGTCTATGTTTATCTTTAGCACCAGGTTTAGCAATTCTAGTAGTGTCATCACAGAAGTAAATAACCTTCCCATCAATATTATCAGCCAAGAGATCTTTAACCATGGCAACATTAGGTTCAATTTTAATTTGCTCAGGGGGTTTAGGTGTCTTAATATTACTTTTGTTGACCACAGTTGAAGCTTTAGCATGATTCTTTATTCTAACAGGGAAAGGTGGTTTCTCAACATAAGTAGTAGGAACAATAGGATCATTATAAGTGATAGTCTTTTCTTCAACTTTAATAGGTGCAACTACTTTTACTTCAATGGGAGGATTATATTTAAACCACTTCTACTTAGGGAGATCAACATGAGTAGCAAAGGATTCACAGAAAGAAGCTACTATCTCAGAGTCAAGTCCATATTTAGTGCTAAATTTACGGAAAACATCGGTATCCATAAAAGATTTAACACAATCAAACTTAGGTGTTATACCTAACTCCTTACCTTCTCGAGATCCAAATCTTCGGAGTTGCGTTTAATTCTTTCCAATAAATTCCATTTGTATTCAATAGTCTTCATCATAAAGGAACCAGTACAAGAAGTATCGAGCATGGAGCGATTGTTGTCAGAAAGCCAAGCATAAAAATTTTGAATAATCATTTCTCTTGAGAGCTCATGATTGGGGCATGAATATAACATTTACTTAAGCCTCCCCCAAGCTTGAGCGATGCTTTCTCCTTCGCGAGGCCAATATATATATATATATATATATAATTACGATCACGATGAACAAGATGCATAGGATAAAACTTCTGATGGAATTCCAATTTCAATCGCTTATAGTCCCATGATCCCATATCATCACATAGCCTATACCATGTCAATGCATCTCCCTCCAAAGATAAAGGGAAGACCTTCTTTTTGATAACATCATCGGGCATACCTGCAAGCTTAAATAATCCACAAACTTCATCCACATAGATTAAGTGCAAATCGGGATGCAATGTTCCATCTCCTGCAAAAGGATTAGCTAGCAGTTTCTCGATCATACCCGAAGGAATTTCAAAGTACACATTTTCAGTAGGTTCAGTACATTGAGGAGTAACTAATTGTGGTTCCGGACGAGGTGAAGATACCCCGAACAAACCCCTCAAAGGATTATGGTCCATAGTAACAAGTGACAGTAAATTTCAGCACACTATATAAATTTTTCCTTACCAAATTCCACCTACCAAAGGCGCTTCACTCCCTGGTAATGACGCCAGAAAAGAGTATTGATGACCCAAAAGTATAGGGGATCTATCGTAGTCCTTTCGATAAGTAAGAGTGTTGAACTATGACGCCCTCGATTTGACCGTACACTAATCATACACGCAAACGTGTACGATCAAGATCAGGGACTCACGGAAGATATCACAACAAAACTCTACAAATAAAATAAGTCATACAAGCATCATATTACAACCCAGGGGCCTCGAGGGATCGAATACAAGAGCTCGATCATAGACGAGTCAGCGGAAGCAACAATATCTGGGTACAGACATAAGTTAAACAAGTTTGCCTTAAGAAGGCTAGCACAAACTGGGATATAGATCGAAAGAGGCGCAGGCCTCCTGCCTGGGATCCTCCTAAACTACTCCCGGTCGTCGTCAGCGGGCAGCACGTAGTAGTAGGCACCTCCGGTGTAGTAGGAGTCGTCGTCGACGGTGGCGTCTAGATCCTGGGCTCCAACATCTGGTTTCGTCAACCAGGTAGAAGGAATAGAGGGAAAAGAAGGAGAAGCAAACGTGAGTACTCATCCAAAGTACTCGCAAGCAAGGAGCTACACTACATATGCATGGGTATATGTGTAAAGGCCATATCGGTGGACTAAACTGCAGAATGCCAGAATAAGAGGGGGATAGCTAATCCTGTCGAAGACTACGCTTCTGGAAGCCTCCGTCTTGCAGCATGTAGAAGAGAGTAGACTGAAGTCCTCCAAGTAGCATCGTATAGCATAATCCTAACCGATGATCCTGACGCGGTACGAGGGGGTACCGGTGAAGGGGGGAAACATCCGGGAAAGTATCCCCGGCGTTTCGCGTTTTCGGGCAGAGGAGCCGGAGGGGGAAAGTTGCGAGTTGGATAGGTTAGGGATGCATGGCGGACGAACGGGCTGCGTATCCGGGTTCGTCTCGTCGTTCTGAGCAACTTTCATGTTGAAAATATTTTCATCTGAGGTACGGTTTATTTTATATTAATTTTAAAAGATTTAAATCATTTTTAAGATTAATTTAAATATTTTAAGTCAACATTATCCAAAACAGTGTTTGCTGACGTCATCATGACATCTACATGACATCAGCAGTCAACAGAGGTGTTGACTGGGTCGCTGACGTGTGGGACCCACTGGTCATACTCTGTTAGTTAATTAACAGTAGTTAATTAGGTTAATTAGTCATTAGGTTAGTTAACCTTAACTAGTTAATTTAATCAGAATTAATTAAGTTAATTATTTAGTTAATTAATTAATTAATTTTATTATTTATTTATTTATTTATTTATTATATATATATATATTTAAAATTCTTTTTTTAAACGTTTTGGGCAGGGGGCCCACTTGTCATTGGCCCTGGGGGCCTAGTGGGTTTGCGGGTGCGGGCGCTGGGCGTCGGCGCCCGACTGGGCGAGCGCCCAGATCGACAGGAAGGGGGGGGGCAGCCACGGGCGTGGCGAGGCCGCCGGCGTGGCCGCCGGCGCCCACGACGCCGGCCAAGGGAACGGAGGGCGGCGCCACGGGAGGGCGGCAAGAGCAGCAGCAGGGGAGACGGCCATGGTGGGCGCGCACGAGACGGGGCGCGTGCGAGGCGGTGAGCCGTCCGAGCATGCAGGGGAGAGCAGCACAGCGGGCGTAGCGGGGAGCGCATGGGTGGCCGCGGCGGGGTGTGCGAGCGCGGCCGGTGGCGAGCGACGAGCGGCGGCCGTCGGGTGCGCGTGGCGACGCAGGAACAGGGGCAGGGCGCAACGCAGCACGCGAGCGGAGCGCGGGTGCGGAGCTGCGCGAGCGAGGGAGGTCCGGGGCACAGGCGACGCGCGGGTGCTGGGGCACGCGAACTCGCGCGGTGGCGCGTCGAGGAGGGGAGGGAAGGAGAGGGGGGCTCATGGTGCGGAGTAGGGTTCGTGGCAACGGGTGTCGGGGAGGAGAATGTAGACGGCGTGACGGAGAGGAGTAGGCCGGCGAGGGGGGGGTCCGGCGACGGGGAGGTCGAGGTGGAGGCGTGGTCCAGGCGGCGACGTGCGTGCGGGGGAGAGGGGCGAGGGGATCGGGATCTCCTCCCGATCCAGATCCGAACGAGGGGAGTGGGGGGAGCGAGTGGGGCGACGGGGTGGTTAGGGTTTCGGGGATGAGTGGGATAAGGGAGGCGTGGGGGGAGGCCGGTTGGGCTTGCGGCCGAATGGGCCGGCCCGCTGGGCCAAAGCCCAGTGGGGGCCTTTCTCTTTCTTTCTTTTTTGTTTGTTTGTTTTTTTGTATTTTCTTTTATTATTTCTTTTCTGTTTTATTTCATTGAAAAGCATTTAGGCATTTTATAAAAATGTGTTTACTACACCATATTTATCTATGTAATATTTAGTACAAACCGAACATTTTTATTTTAATGTCTGTAAACTTTTATTATTTACCAAACTTTGAATTTGAATTTTGGACCGGTTTTGATCTAACGATAGATTAGTAGCGGTAACCGTGGTGACGTGGCACCATTAGCATGGGATCACTGTAGCTTAATTATTTGGGCGTCACAATTCTCCTCCACTACAAGAAATCTCGTCCCGAGATTTAAGCGGTGGAGTAAGGGGCGAAGGTGTTGGTAGCGAAAAACCTAACGAGTCTTCTCGATCTTGGCTGCCCTTTCTAAGAGGTTGATCCCTTTCGTTGATGTCTTCATTTCACTGCTTCAAGTCACCGTGATCAATTGTCATCCTTTCTTCGGGATCTCCATCGTACTTACGAATATGAAAGGGGCAGCTCTACAACGATAGGATGTTATAAGGGAAAATCTTCTAGGGGTATCTCTCGAGTTGAACAAATGAAAGACATCGAGAGCAAAGTAAGAAGGTACAATAAGGAGTTCCAAGCGGATAGACAATCATTCGATGTCTAATTAGAAGGTGAAAGGGTTTTAGGGCACAAGAATAAGTATTGCGTCTTATACCAGAATAGATCAACAGGCAGGTGGCCCATGAATTACATACAAAGTCAAGCACGAGGAATATCTTTGACAACAGGGTGTACAGGAGAGTCAGGTTTCGATCCTGGGACCTGTGGGTTATGGGCCCACCATGTGGGTTAAAATAGGGATGGGCGTTGACATCTTGCATGGTCATGATAGCAAGGCATGTCAGAGGATCAGCCTATCAGTTATGTCGGCAACAACATCGGTACCAAGGGCGAGGGACGAAGAGAACCATTTTCCTGCTCATTGAACGAGGCGGACCAATAGGCAAAGTTCTCGTCCATCGGTGGTTACCAGAATGTCATCAACAATAGTAACAGGGTCTTGCTGACAGAAATGTACACCGAGGTGTTTACATAAGCAGGAGAATATTTCTGCTTGGATCATAAAGATCACAAGAAAGGGTTAAACCAAACAATGGAAAGGAAAAATACGATTATCAGATCTAAACAGGACAATGGAACACATATTTCAAGGGTATATCCTCCCAAGGACAAGTAAAGCATGATATCCATGACAGGATAGAAAGTAGAAAACTCTTTAGGTACGGGAGAGAATTTTCATGCCATTACCCATACAATGGTGTTTGGATAATTGAGCAGGAAACATTTATCATTGGGCTTCAAATGTTCCTGTTGAAAATCGGAGTACCATAGACATGCCTCGAGATAGCATTGACATGGTCAACAGGTGAAGATCATACTTTGGAAACAAAAAGGATCCATCAGGAACAACTTATAGAATAAGTCTTACAATTTCCTCATGGAAGAATGGCCAATATTGCTAAAAGGAAGAACTATAACAATAGGGCCTCCGGCCAGGTGGGCTAGGTATGACACCACCTTATCGGGTCATACAAAGATCAACATTATAACTCTTGGAAATATGTTCCAACCATCATATCTGACCGAGATTCAGATCTGATTGGTGTCAGGATACCTCAGACCCGGGATGAGAAAAAGAGGTGCAACACATTGACGGGATGGCGTTGCAAGATTCTCGTGAAATGAACTATGAAGGCAAGTCCCGAATCATGAGTTCACCATTTAATCAAGGAGAGGATGAAGGGGTGGCTAATGAACTCAGTGACAATTCATTGAGATTTTCCAAAAGATGGATCTCCACAATTATGTGAACAAGGAGGTAACATTAGCTAGATCAAATGACTTAATGATGTATGCTCGAGGAAAACATACACAGTTAAACATTGGTTGAAATGTGTACCCGAAATATGGGCTGGGTAGTACGATCAATGTTCGAACGATGATTTAATAAGCCATAGACATAGAATGAAACTATAGACCAATAACTTCAAAGCAATAGGGTTGCTAGAAGTTTAGAATTTACACATCACAGACCATTTGTCGGTATTCCGGTTAGAAACAACACGGGGACCAAGAAAAGAATGGTGATGTTAATAAGTATCACTTGTATCAAGAATTCTTAAGGGTGGTGAATTTCCCATGACATTCTTGACCTAAAAGATAGCAATACTCCAAGGTAGAACATAACATAAGTTGGATAGCAAGGATCTCAAGGTACAACACAAAACAGGAACAAGTTTGTGTTGAAGGGAAAGCAAGAATGTTGCCGATGATAACCCAAATCATCGAGGGCAAAGGATGCTATTTCTCATCAAGAATTCGATAGATATCTTGGAAGACCTCATAAGGTTGATGATGTTCATGACACATTTGTCAAGAGATTTCAAGATGTAAACAATCAGCAACGACATCGAGTCAAAGAAATGATGAAGCGGAAGGTCATCGGAACCATGGGTAGGACACAAACTTTAAATCAAGCTTGTTGTTCAAGGTGAACTGATATGACGAGGAAGATCGACGTAAGCTTAGCTCATCATCGAAAGTTTTGCTCCGGGATTAAGGACCAGGTAGCACAGTTAAAATTTAGCACGATAATGATATAGCCGATCAGGCTAGGAATGACTTGAAGGATTATTAAACTCGTAAGCAACAAGAATTACTTAGAGTTATTGAATCAGAGTGCGGAATCGATTCACTTATCGGTGTTCTCGAGTGACTAATAACTCAGAACCTGGGGGGATCCGAGATTGGTGAGAAACAATACTAGATGAAGACTCGCAGGAAGTAACACAGTACTCGAGATACCAGAGGTTAATACTCGAGGAAGATCAAAAATAGAGGTTGCAGAGATGTATCGATCAACAAAAGAAAAGTGCTTTAACTTGTCTGAGAAATGGAATCAAGGAGAAAATGTGGTCGGGATCATGATTGCAAATGATCAATACATAGATACCAGATGATGTCATATCAAGGAAATAGTTAATATTGCAAGAAACTTCTATGGTAGGATCTACATCGTGTCTATGGGCATGAACACAAAGTTCAAGGTCGACTCCCACTCCTTTTATGCATAACCTTTCATTCACTTCTCACATTCGAGGAAGTTGTAGTGTTAAAATTTTATCTGGCAAAATACCAGAAGTGTGTGACTCGTGAAAACTTTCGAGTTCACACAGTTTAGAGAAGGCATATGTTCAACCCATAGGGGCTTCTTAGAAACATATAACACAAGTTTCAAGAGTAAATATCACAAGCTCGAAAACAGAGCATGGTTGAGAAAACAGAGGATACAATTTATCAAAAGCATTATGTATCTAAGGAAAGACTCACCAGCTTATAGAATATGAAGGACGCTGTCGGATAAAATCCAACAAAGGATCTGGTGGTCCACCAGGGGTCTGATGTGAGCATCGGTACTCAACCAGAGGAAGAGACAATGCAAGGAGATCAGACTATAGAAACAACTGACTAATTCAAAGCTCAAATGCAAAAGATTTATGATTTCCAATCAAGGGATCAGAAGCAAACACTCTGATTAAGGATAGATAAGTTGCGTATGCTTAGGGGTACAATCGATGGCAATCTGATTGGTCGAGAACCAGCTCATGTTTAAAATGATGTCTGAGCCGGAAAGATAATTTAAAAGGATCAACTGATGATTGCGTGCATTCGCACTCATGTTGAATCAATAGGATCAAAAAGACGATGCCTAAGGATACTAGCGAATATTGCCAGACATATGGAAAGCATCCATAATGCAAGCAGGCAAGTATTGCAGAGCAATAAGCTACTAAGGATTTTTGGAGGATCGAATAGTATTTCGAAGACCATTGTGAAACACATGAACAACTGGGGGATGAGCAGATACTCAATAAGTGCGAGAATTATCCGTAGGGGTATTCGGGTGACAAAGAACAGCAAGGCAGTAAGCTCAAAGGATTATCGAAACAACGACGAGTATTTCGGGGTATCTTGTAATAACAAGACCAACTGGGAATAAAAGTAAGAACGACAGGTGTAAGTATTTATCCATAGGGATTTTTCGGTGGTAGGGAATTGCAAAAGCAACAGGCACAAGGTCTCAAGAAAATATCGGAGAGTATTGTCAGAATCTTCTGTTGAAGCAGTCGATCATCAGTAATAAGGGGCTCTCCGGGTGAAAGTGATAACGAGATCCTAATGTTAGATTTAGCAAAATTCATTTAACCCGAATAGAAGAGAGATCAGAGTCCCAGAGTATAGACAAGCAGTAAAAGATCCTAATACCACCCAGATGGCGACGTGGGCCCGTAAGGCACACAGCCATGTTAGTATAAGTTTTTCAATGACTAGACTCGACTGCGGCCAAGGAGCATGGAAGGGGGATTCCTACAGGCAGTCGGCTCTGATACCAACTTGTGACGCCCCCGATTTCACCGTACACTAATCATACACGCAAACGTGTACGATCAAGATCAGGGACTCATGGGAAGATATCACAACACAACTCTACAAATAAAATAAGTCATACAAGCATCATATTACAAGCCAGGGGCCTCGAGGGCTCGAATACAAGAGCTCGATCATAGACGAGTCAGCGGAAGCAACAATATCTAAGTACAGACATAAGTTAAACAAGTTTGCCTTAAGAAGGCTAGCACAAACTGGGATACAGATCGAAAGAGGCGCAGGCCTCCTGCCTGGGATCCTCCTAAACTACTCCTGGTCGTCGTCAGCGGGCAGCACGTAGTAGTAGGCACCTCCGGTGTAGTAGGAGTCGTCGTCGACGGTGGCGTCTAGATCCTGGGCTCCAACATCTGGTTGTGTCAACCAGGTAGAAGGAATAGAGGGAAAAGAAGGAGAAGCAACCGTGAGTACTCATCCAAAGTACTCGCAAGCAAGGAGCTACACTACATATGCATGGGTATATGTGTAAAGGCCATATCGGTGGACTGAACTGCAGAATGCCAGAATAAGAGGGGGATAGCTAATCCTGTCGAAGACTACGCTTCTGGCAGCCTCCGTCTTGCAACATGTAGAAGAGAGTAGACTGAAGTCCTCCAAGTAGCATCGTATAGCATAATCCTAACCGATGATCCTCTCCTCGTCGCCCTGTGAGAGAGCGATCACCGGTTGTATCTGGCACTTGGAAGGGTGTGTTTTATTAAGTATCCGGTTCTAGTTGTCATAAGGTCAAGGTACAACTCCAAGTTGTCCTGTTACCGAAGATCATGGCTATTCGAATAGATTAACTTCCCTGCAGGGGTGCACCACATAACCCAACACGCTCGATCCCATTTGGCCAGACACACTTTCCTGGGTCATGCCCGGCCTCGGAAGATCAACAGGTCGCAACCCTACCTAGGCACAACAGAGAGGTCAGCACGCCGGTCTAAATCCTATGGCGCAGGGGTCTGGGCCCATCGCCCTTTGCACACCTGCACGTTGCGAACGCGGCCGGAAGCAGAACTAGCCCCCTTTAATACAAGAGCAGGCTTATGGTCCAATCCGGCGCGCGCCACTCAGTCGCTGACGTCACGAAGGCTTCGGCTGATACCACGATGTCGAGTGCCCATAACTGTCCCTGCGTAGATGGTTTGTGCGTATTGGCCAGTAGCCAGACTCAAATCAAATACCAAGATCTCGTTAAACGTGTTAAGTATCTGCGAACGCCGACTAGGGCCAGGCCCACCTATCTCCTAGGTGGTCTCAACCTGCCCTGTCGCTCCGCCTCAAAGTAATAGTCGGGGGCCGTCGGGAACCCAGGCCCACCACTACCTGGATGGAGCCACCTGCTCCTTCAGCCCCCATCTCCGAACAGTATCACAGGTAAGGTAACTGTGTAAAGTATATTGTATATGCCCGTGATCACCTCCCGAAGTGATCACGGCCCAGTAGTATAGCATGGCAGACGGACAAGAGTGTAGGGCCACTGATGGAACACTAGCATCCTATACTAAGCAGTAGGATAGCAGGTAATGGTAACAACAGTAGTAGCAAGGACAGGCTATGCATCAGGATAGGAATAACGGAAAGCAGTAACATGCTACACTACTCTAATGCAAGCAGTATAGAGGAGAGTACGCGATATCTGGTGATCAAGGGGGGGGCTTGCCTGGTTGCTTTGGCAAGAGAGAGGGGTCGTCAACTCCGTAGTCGTACTGGGTAGCAGCGGTGTCGGTCTCGGTGTCTAGCGAGAGAAGAGGGGGAAGAAACAATAAATATAATGCAAACAAATGCATGACGATGCATGACATGACAAAGCGTGGTGCTAGGTGTGCCCTAACGCGGTACGAGGGGGTACCGGTGAAGGGGGGAAACATCCGGGAAAGTATCCCCGGCGTTTCGCGTTTTCGGGCAGAGGAGCCGGAGGGGGAAAGTTGCGAGTTGGATAGGTTAGGGATGCATGGCGGACGAATGGGCTGCGTATCCGGGTTCGTCTCGTCATTCTGAGCAACTTTCATGTTGAAAATATTTTCATCTTAGGTACGGTTTATTTTATATTAATTTTAAAAGATTTAAATCATTTTTAAGATTAATTTAAATATTTTAAGTCAACATTATCCAAAACAGTGTTTGCTGACGTCATCATGACATCAGCATGACATCAGCAGTCAACAGAGGTGTTGACTGGGTCGCTGACGTGTGGGACCCACTGGTGATACTCTGTTAGTTAATTAACAGTAGTTAATTAGGTTAATTAGTCATTAGGTTAATTAACATTAATTAGTTAATTTAATCAGAATTAATTAAGTTAATTATTTAGTTAATTAATTAATTAATTTTATTATTTATTTATTTATTTATTTATTATATATATATATATTTAAAATTCTTTTTTTAAACGTTTTGGGCAGGGGGCCCACTTGTCATTGGCCCTGGGGGCCTAGTGGGTTTGCGGGTGCGGGCGCTGGGCGTCGGCGCCCGACTGGCCGAGCGCCCAGATCGACAGGAAGGGGGGGGGGCAGCCACGGGCGTGGCGAGGCCGCCGGCGTGGCCACCGGCGCCCACGACGCCGGCCAAGGGAACGGAGGGCGGCGCCACGGGAGGGCGGCAAGAGCAGCAGCAGGGAGACGGCCATGGTGGGCGCGCACGAGACGGGGCGCGTGCGAGGCGGTGAGCCGTCCAAGCGTGCAGGGGAGAGCAGCACAGCGGGCGCGGAGGGGAGCGCGTGGGTGGCCGCGGCGGGGTGTGCGAGCGCGGCCGGTGGCGAGCGACGAGCGGCCGCCGCCGGGTGCGCGCGGCGACGCAGGAACAGGGGCGGGGCGCGACGCAGCACACGAGCAGAGCGCGGGTGCGGAGCTGCGCGAGCGAGGGAGGTCCGGGGCACAGGCGACGCGCGGGTGCTGGGGCACGCGAACTCGCGCGGTGGCGCGTCGAGCAGGGGAGGGAAGGAGAGGAGGGGCTCACGGCGCGGAGTAGGGTTCGTGGCAATGGGTGTCAGGGAGGAGAATGTAGACGGCGTGACGGAGAGGAGTAGGCCGGCGAGGGGGGGGTCCGGCGACGGGGAGGTCGAGGTGGAGGCGTGGTCCAGGCGGCGACGTGCGTGCGGGGGAGAGGGGCGAGGGGATCGGGATCTCCTCCCGATCCAGATCCGAACGAGGGGAGTGGGGGGAGCGAGTGGGGCGACGGGGTGGTTAGGGTTTCGGGGATGAGTGGGATAAGGGAGGCGTGGGGGGAGGCCGGTTGGGCTTGCGGCCGAATGGGCCGGCCTGCTGGGCCAAAGCCCAGTGGGGGCCTTTCTCTTTCTTTCTTTTTTGTTTGTTTGTTTTTTTGTATTTTCTTTTATTATTTCTTTTCTGTTTTATTTCATTGAAAAGCATTTAGGCATTTTATAAAAATGTGTTTACTACACCATATTTATCTATGTAATATTTAGTACAAACCGAACATTTTTATTTTAATGTCTGTAAACTTTTATTATTTACCAAACTTTGAATTTGAATTTTGGACTGGTTTTGATCTAACGATAGATTAGTAGCGGTAACCGTGGTGACGTGGCACCATTAGCGTGGGATCACTGTAGCTTAATTATCCGGGCGTCACATGAACCCAACGAGGAGCAGAAGGAAATGATAAGCAGTTTTCAGTAAGGTATTCTCTGCAAGCACTGAAATTATCGGTAACAGATAGTTTTTTGATAAGGTAAATTGTAACGAGTAGCAAGTAATAAAAGTAAATAAGGTGCAGCAAGATGGCCCAATCCTTTTTGTAGCTGATAACCCACAAGTATAGGGGATCACAACAGTTTTTGAGGGTAGAGTATTCAACCCAAATTTATTGATTCGACACAAGGGGAGCCAAAGAATATTCTCAAGTATTAGCAGCTGAGTTGTCAATTCAACCACACCTGGAAACTTAGTATCTATAGCAAAGTGTTTAGTAGCAAAGTAATATGATAGTAGTGGTAACGGTAGCAAAAGGTAATAGTAGTAGAAGTAATGTTTTTGGTATTTTGTAGTGATGATAGCAATAGCAACGGAAAAGTAAATAAGCGAAGAACAATATATGGAAAGCTCATAGGCAATGGAGCAATGATGGAGAATTATGCTGGATGCGGTTCATCATGTAATAATCATAACCTAGGGTGACACGGAACTAGCTCCAGTTCATTGATGTAATGTAGGCATGTATTTCGAATATAGTCATATGTGCTTATGGAAAAGAACTTGCATGACATCTTTTGTGCTACCCTTCCGTGGCAGCGGGGTCCTTACAGAAACTAAGGGATATTAAGGCCTCCTTTTAATAGAGTACCGGAACAAAGCATTAACACATAGTGAATACATGAACTCCTCAAACTACGGTCATCACCGATAAGTATCCCGATTATTGTCACTTCGGGGTTAGCGGATCATAACACATAATAGGTGACTATAGACTTGCAAGGTAGGGTCCAGAACTCTCATATATTGATGAAAACATAATAGGTTCAGATCTGAAATCATGGCACTCGGGCCCTAGTGACAAGCATTAAGCATAGCAAAGCCATAGCAACATCAATCTCAGAACATAGTGGATACTAGGGATCAAACCCTAACAAAACTAACTCGATTACATGATAGATCCCATCCAACCCATCACCATCTAGCAAGCCTACGATGGAATTACTCACGCACGGCGGTGAGCATCATGAAATTGGTCATGGAGGATGGTTGATGATGACGATGGCGACGGATTCCCCTCTCCGGAGCCCCGAACGGACTGCTGATCAGCCCTCCCGAGAGGTTTTAGGGCTTGGCGGCGGCTCCGTATCGTAAAACGCAATGAATTCTTCTCCCAGATTTTTTTCTCCCCGAAACACAATATATAGAGTTGGAGTTGGAGTCGGAGGAGCTGCAGGGGGGCCACGAGGTAGGGGGCGTGCCCTAGGGGGGCAGGCGCGCCCCCCACCCTCGTGGACAGGTGGTGGCCCCCCTGGCCTTCATCTTTTGCAGGTATTTTTTATATTTTCCAATAATTTGCTCTGTGAAGTTTCAGGTCATTCCGAGAACTTTTGTTTCTGCACATAAATAACACCATGGTAGTTCTGCTGAAAACAGCGTCAGTCCGGGTTAGTTTCATTCAAATCATGCAAGTTAGAGTCCAAGACAAGGGCAAAAGTGTTTGGAAAAGTAGATACGACGGAGACGTATCAACTACCCCAAGCTTAAACCTTTGCTTGTCCTCAAGAAATTCAGTTGACAAACTAAAAGTGATAAAGAAAAACTTTTACAAACTCTGTTTGCTCTTGTTGTTGTAAATATGTAAAGACAGCATTCAAGTTTTCAGCAAAGATTATAACTAACCGCATTCACAATAACGCTTAGGTCTCAAGTTCACTCATATCAATAGCATAATCAACTAGAGAGCAATAATAATAAATCTCGGATGACAACACTTTCTCAAAACAATCATAGTATGATATAACAAGATGGTATCTCGCTAGCCCTTTCTGAGACCGCAAAACATAAATGCAGAGCATCTTTAAAGATCAAGGACTGACTAGACATTGTAATTCATGGTAAAAGAGATCCAATCAAGTCATACTCAATGTAAACTAACAGTAATGAATGCAAATGACAGCGGTGCTCTCCAACTGGTGCTTTTTAATAAGAGGATGATGACTCAGCATAAAAGTAAATAGATAGGCCCTTCGCAGAGGGAAGCAGGGATTTGTATAGGTGCCAGAGCTCAGTTTTGAAAGAGAGGTGAATAATATTTTGAGCGGTATAATTTCATTGTCAACATAACAACCAAGAGATGGCGATATCTTCCATGCTACACACATTATAGGCGGTTCCCAGATAGAATGGTCAAGTTTATACTCCCCCTTCCACCCACAAGCATCAATCCATGGCTTGCTCGAAACAACGAGTGCCTCCAACTAACAAGAGTCCCAGGGGGAGTTTTGTTTGCAATTATTTTGATTTGATTTGCATAAAGCATGGGACTGGGCATCCCGGTGACCAGCCACTTTCTCGTGAGTGAGGAGCGGAGTCCACTCCTCTTCAGAATAACCCGCCTAACATGGAAGATACGGACAGCCCTAGTTGATACATGAGCTATTCGAGCATACAAAAACAGGATATTTATTTAAAGGTTTAGAGTTTGGCACATAGAAATTTACTTGGAACGACAGGTAGATACCATATATAGGTAGGTATAGTGGACTCATATGGAATAACCTTGGGGTTTAAAGGATTGGATGCACAAGCAATATTCTCGCTTAGTACAGATGAAGGATAGAAAAAGACTGGGAAACGACCAGCTAGAGAGCGACAACAGTCATGAACATGCATTAAAATTAATCAACACCGAATGCAAGCATGAGTAGGATATAATCCACCATGAACATAAATATCGTGAAGGCTATGTTGATTTTGTTTCAACTACATGCGTGAACATGTGCCAAGTCAAGTCACTTAAATTATTCAGAGGAGGATACCACCCTATCATACCACATCATAACCATTTCAATAGCATGTTGGCACGCAAGGTAAACCATTATAACTCATAGCTAATCAAGCATGGCACAAGAAACTATGATCTCTAGTTGTCATTGCAAACATGTTTATTCATAATAGGCCGAATCAGGAACGATGAACTAATCATATTTAAAAAAACAAAAGAGATCGAGTTCATACCAGCTTTTCTCATCTCAGTCAGTCCATCATATATCGTCATAATTGCATTTCACTTGCACGACCGAACGATGTGAATAACAATAATTGTGCATGTGCATTGGACTAAGCTGGAATCTGCAAGCATTCAATAAACAGGAGAAGACAAGGCAATATGGGCTCTTTTGTCAGATCAACAATTATGCATATAAGAGCCACTTCAACAATTTAATTGTGGTCTTCTCCGATCGACCCCCAAAGAAAAGAAAAGAAATAAAACTATTTACACAGGAGAGCTCCCAACAAGTAAAAGAAGAACATGAAATCTTTTTGGGTTTTCTTTTTAATTACTACTACAAGCATGGAAAGTAAACTAATTAAAGGTTACAACTAATTTTTTGGTTTTTCTTAAGGTTTATTAAACACACAAGAAGACAGCATAAAAAGGAAAGTAAACTAGCATGGATGATACAATGAAAAAGTATGAGCACCGACATCTAGCAATGAGTGTGTGAACATAAATGTAATGTTGGTGAGAAATACATATTCCCCCAAGCTTAGGCTTTTGGCCTAAGTTGGTCTATGGCCACGGCTGGCCTGGCGGATATCCATAATAATAGTTGGGGTCGTACTGAGATGCAGCGGCTATCGCCTCTTGCGCTGCAGCGTGGCGACGAGCGGCCTCTGCTCTCCTCTCGTACTCATCTGCCTCCTCTCTGGTAATAACATATCTTCCTTTTGCCTGATGATCAAAGAAGGCAGGAGCAGGGAGAGTAATATGGACAACACGGCGTCTGTCAAAGATTAGTCGATACTGGAGAGGTGATTCATTCCTCTCGACAAACTGGTGGTGAATTATAGCATTAAAGTCTAGGTAAGCAGGCGTAATTCAATATCATCTTCGCATATGGCTATACCAAGAAAATTAGCTATGCGGGTTGCATAAATTCCTCCAAAGAAATCTCCATTAAATCAATTAAGATGCAACCTACGTGCAACAATGGCTCCCAAATTATAGGATTTATCTCCTAACACAGCACTCCTAAGAATATTGAGGTCAGGGACACACATGTGACATGCCTCATCTTTACCATTAATGCATCTACCTATGAAGAGAGCAAAATAATGTATAGCAGGAAAATGAATGCTCCCTATGGTAGCTTGTGTTATATCTCTAGATTCCCCCACAGTTATACTAGCAAGAAAATCTCTAAATTCAGATTTGCGAGGATCCCTTATACTACCCCATTGTGGAAGTTTGCAAGCAGTGGTAAAATCCTCTAAGTCCATAGTGTAAGAATTTTCATAAAGATCAAACAGGATAGTTGGAGAATTACGTGAAGATGAAAATTCAAACCTCCTCCCAAAGGAACTAGTGAGATTGTGATACTGGCTGCACTTCTCTTCCTCGAAGCTCATAAGATCAACGTTATGCAAATATGCGTTAAATTCTTCCTTAATTCCCGCTCGATCCATAAAGTTCTCAGAAGGCCATTCACAAGGACGCACTAGAGCGTCTCTTGGTGGCTCATTATCAGCATCACGCATTGCAAGCCTGGGTCCTTGCTTCCTTGAAGAACCACACTGGAACATTTTCCTAAGCATATTTCTTCCTATGAAAAATTCTGAAATTTTTTAGTAACTTCACAATAAAAGTAAACCAAACTCAATAATATTGATAGCAACTACTCCTACAAGTGCCTAGAGCCTATATCATGCATCAAAACTACTTGGAACCATATAAATTTGACATGCAAGCTCAAGAATATGGTCACCTAGGCAGCACAAATTTGCAATGAATAAAGCACTAGAACAAAAACTAATTGGACCAATGGAGGAGTCACATACCAAGGAACAATCTCCCCAAGCAGTTTTGTGAGAGATGCTTTGAGCAAGGAGATCGAAAATGGAATCAAAATGAGCTTGGACTCGGGTTTGAGCTGTTTGTTCATGTTTGTGGGAGGAAGAAGGAGTGTGTGGGTGAAAGGATAAGTGGAGGAGGGCCACCGTGGGCCCACGAGACAGGGGGCGCGCCCAGGGGGGTAGGGCGCCCCCCCCTCGTGGCCAGGTGGATGACCCCCCTGCTGTGTTCTCACTGCCAAATATTCTCAAATATTCTAGAAAAATCATATTTAAATTTCAGGGCATTTGGAGAACTTTTTTTTCGGGGTATTTTTATATTGCACGGATAATCAGATAACAGATAGAAAAATATTTTTTTGTTTTATTTAATATAAATAACATAAAGTAAAAGTGGGGTACAGAAGGTTGTGCCTTCTAGTTTCATCCATCTCATGCTCATCAAAAGGAATCCACTAACAAGGGTTATCAGGTCTTGTTAACAAACTCATTCCGAATAACATGGAACCGGAGAAATTTCGAAGAACACTATGTTACCTCAACGGGGATATGCACATCCCTAATAATAAGAATATCATATTTCTTCTTGACAGTAGGAAGAGGAAATTCAAAACCTCCAAATATAATCGATGGAATTTTTCCAATAGAGTTGTAGCGACCAGACCACAAACGGTCCAATCTCTGTGCTCCAGTGTCATCCCTGGATCAGTAATGCTGACACCGCGCAGTACTTGAAGGATTTATAGCAGAGTAGCAATCACACACTTATTACAATGAGTGTCTCAAAAGAGAACTTATTACAATTAATATGGCTTAAGGCCATCTAATAACGATAACAGCGGAAGGCTTGGAAGATAAGTGAGTCCATCAACTCCAACGGCATCACTCAGTATAGAACCACGACCTAAAAGGCTCCTTACTCGTCATCTGAAAAGTCTGCAACATGAACGTTGCAGCCCGAAACGGGTCAGCACATGAAATATGCTGGCAAAGTAACACATAGAGAGCAATGAAAGAATAAGGCTATACTACATGCATATTTGGCTGGTGGAAAGCTCTATGGTTACAGTTTTGCGTAAAGCCAATTTTTGCCTACTACAAAGGAATAAATTTTATTTAACTATCATGGTAGTTGTTAAACATTGAGAGTGTAGACACCCTCTCAATCCCAATTAAGCATCAACATTAAAACCCAACAAAATTAATTAGAGTAACATGATGAGATTCACATGATAATCCAAGTACTAGATACTCAAATTGTCCATAACCAGGGACACGGCTAACCATGATTAGTTTATACACTCTGCAGAGGTTTGCGCATTTTCCCCACAAGACTCGATCTCCTCCGTGGGGATTCTCGCACTACATGGTGTTTGAGAAACGGATGACCGAGACATAGTCTTTCAGAAGCACTTGCACCTTACGAACGAGTAGACCGTACCAACATACATCCCCTACATCTGCTAGTCTACCACTGTAAGAAGTCACACGACTTAGTCAACTATGCTAGAGCCCATATTAGCTTGTGACTACACACGGAAGTTTCTAGTATGAATAATCTCATGATCCCTTTGAGCCTGGGTGGCGGTCCAAAAGAAAAACAGGCAACCGCTGGAATACCCAGGTGCCTCAATCCACCCAGATGTGTGTTTAAGTTGCCACCTTAGATAAACCATTAATTTAACAATCTCACATCTGTCATGGATACACTCACCCAATCCACGTCTACTAGCATAGCATGGCAATAAGCAAACGTAGAAATAACTCCCAAAGGTTTGATAATAAAACAGGTAATAGGTACTACCTCATCTACTTCCCAAAACCCACAATTTAATTAGATCCTAATCATGCATTGTTTGAGGATTGATCTAATGCAATAAAAACTGGGTAGTAGGAGGTATGATCAAAGTGCTACTTGCCTTGCTGATGATCCGCAAAACCTAGCGATTCGAAGTAGCAAGCGGCGCACTCCGGGTACTCTATCGCAAACAAACAAGCATACAATAAGTACTCATCTAATGCACGTGTAAAACTCAAATAAGAGATCCAACCAGAAAGTTCAACTTAAGAACTCCGGTTTGCAAAAAGAATCAAATCGAATGAAGCAATGAAAAACAAGCAGCAAAAGAAACAAGCTTCGTTTACTAATCTGGATCTATTTCAATTTTTACAGAGGCAAAAACTTGTTTGAGTTGGTTAAACGGAAAGAGGGTTTCGAGACGAAACTCCAGGCGCTTGACTCGCCTGATTCCGACAAACGAGCGAAAAGTTATACTAGAACAAAAATCGAATCAGAAATCACGATCAGAAAAATCACGGAAAAAATCCGAGAAAAAGAAAAACGACGAACAGATTAACGAACGAACGTTCGTTATCTGGATCTAAACGATGAACGCGTTCGCTAAACGAACGAATGAGCAAACGCTCGCTAATTAACCTAAACCAGAAAAAACGGATCTAAAAAAATCGACGAAAAAACGGCGAAAAAACCGAACGGTTTTTCTAAAAAAAACGGCGGCGGGTCAACCTCGGCGGGCGGGTCCGGCATCGGTGGCGGCGGCTGCGGCGCGGGGCGGCGGCGGAGGCGGCGGCTTGGGGCGCGGGCTAGGGTTTCCTGGGGCGGCGGCTTGGGCTAAAGCGGCCTGGGGTGGCGCTATTTAAAGGGCCCCGGCCAGAGGAGTCCTAGCAGATCCCGGCCCGTAGTCGGTTCGTTTTTTTAATAATTACGCGCAGAAAAACAAACAAAAGAAATACTAAGCCGACTCCAAAAATCCCGAAATAAATTTTCCCCGGCTTCTAAAATCAAGCCGCACAGGATGAACATTTATTGGGGGCCTAAATGCAATTTTGAAAAACGCACATTTTTCCTAAATTCAAATAAAATAGCAAATAAAACCAAAATAAAATCTAATTTGATTTTATTATTAAATCCTCAATATTTCTTTATTTTTGGGAAAGTCATTTTATTCCCTCTCTCATATTTTTATGATATAAATAAATGAATATGAAATAAATAAAATCAAATGATCCTATTTTCAAAATTTGAGAAAACTCAAATATGAAAATAACGAAATCCCCAACTCTCTCCGAGGGTCCTTGAGTTGCGTAGAATTTATAGGATCAACCAAAATGCAATAAAATATGATATGCAATGATGATCTAATGTATAACATTCCAAATTGAAAATTTGGGATGTTACAAACCTACCCCGCTTAAGATGAATCTCGCCCTCGAGATTCGGGTTGGCTAGAAAATAGGTGAGGGTGGTCTTTCAGCAGATCTTCCTCTCACTCCCAGGTGGCTTCATCCTCCGTGTGGTGGCTCCACTGGACTTTGCAAAACTTGATGACCTTGCTGCGGGTGACTCGGCTGGCATACTCAAGAATCTTGACTGGTTTCTCCTCATAGGTCAAATCACTGTCCAACTGAATCGCTTCCAGCGGCACTGTATCTCTCAGCGGTATATCAGCCATCTCTGCGTGGCACTTCTTCAACTGGGAAACGTGGAATACATCGTGAACTCCTGACAATCCTTTGGGCAATTCCAACTTGTAGGCTACTTCTCCCATACGCTCCAAAACCTTGTATGGTCCTACAAAACGTGGCGCTAACTTTCCCTTAACTCCAAAGCGTTTAACTCCTCGAAGTGGAGATACACGAAGATAAACTCGGTCTCCGACCTTGTAAACTATCTCCTTGCGTTTAGAATCTGCGTAGCTCTTCTGCCTAGACTGAGCTACCTTGAGCCTATCGTGAATCAATTTCACCTTCTGTTCAGACTCCTTAATCAGGTCCGGTCCAAACAACTGGCGGTCTCCAACTTCATCCCACGACAATGGGGTCCTGCACCTCCTTCCGTACAAGGCTTCGAAAGGGGCCATCTTCAAACTGGATTGATAGCTGTTGTTGTAAGAGAAATCCGCGTATGTCAAATTGTTGTCCCAGCTAGCTCCATAAACTAGCGCACAAGCTCTTAGCATATCCTCCAAAATCTGATTGACTCTCTCGGTCTGTCCATCTGTCTGCGGATGGAAAGCTGTACTGAACTCTAGCCTGGTACCCAAAGTTTCGTGCAACTGATTCCAGAACTTTGAGGTAAACTGGGTTCCTGTGTCTGATACAATGCTCCTTGGAACTCCACGCAGACATACGATCCTGGTCATGTATATCTTTGCCAACTTAGCACTGGTGTAAGTAGTCTTCACTGGGATGAAATGTGCTACCTTTGTCAAACGATCGACTACTACCCAAATCGAATCATAGCCTGAACGTGTTCTGGGCAATCCCATAATAAAATCCATGCCTAGCTTATCCCACTTCCATTCGGGCATTGGCAATGGCTGTAGCAATCCTGCTGGCTTCTGATGCTCTGCCTTTACTCTCTGACATACATCACAAACTGCTACATACTCCGCAATATCCTTCTTCATTCCAGTCCACCAGAAAGTATTTTTCAAATCCAAATACATCTTGATATTTCCTGGGTGAATCGAATATGGTGAATCATGGGCCTCTTGCAGAATTAACTTTCTGATCTCCGGGTTATTAGGCACATAAACATGGTCTTCAAACCATAAGGTATCGTGCTCATCCTCACGAAATTCTTTAGCTTTTCCTTTGCTCATTTTCTCCTTTATAGAAACAATCTCCTTGTCAATCCTTTGAGCTTCTCTGATCTTAGCCATCAAAGTATACTGAATCTCCAATGCTGCTACATAGCCTCTCGGAACTATCTCCAAACATAGATCACGAAGATCCTCGGCTAACTCCCTTGGTAAATCTCCCGTCATTAGGGTGTTGACATGGCTTTTACGGCTCAATGCGTCGGCTACTACATTAGCCTTCCTGGGATGATAATGCAATCTCATATCATAATTCTTGATGAGCTCCAACCATCTCCTTTGCCTGAGATTCAACTCCTTCCGTGTGAAAATCTACTTCAAACTCTTGTGATCCATGTACACCTCGCAGTGGTTTCCAATGAGAAAATGTCTCCAAGTTTTCAATGCATGCACTATGGCTGCTAACTCCAAATCACGCGTGGCATAATTCAACTCATGAGGCTTAAGCTGTCGTGAGGCATATGAAACAACTCTTCCCTCCTGCATAAGCACTGCTCCAAGTCCTCGACGTGAAGCGTCGCAATATACCTCATAATCCTTGTTCTGATCCGGCAAAATCAATACTGGTGATGTAACCAAATGTTTCTTCAACTCCTGAAAACTTGCCTCACATTCCTCAGTCCATTTGAACTTGGTATCCTTCTTCAACAACTCCGCCATAGGTTTTGCAATCTTCGAGAAATTTTCAATGAATCTCCGGTAGTATCATGCGAGTCCAAGAAAACTTCGGATCTCTCCAACTGTTGTTGGGGCTTCCCAATTCGTCACAGTGTCAACCTTGGTGGGATCTACTGCTATACCTTCTCCTGATATAACGTGTCCTAGGAATCCAACTTCCTTCAACCAAAATTCACATTTGCTAAAGTTGGCATATAACTGATGTTTTCTGAGCTTCTCAAGTACCAAACACAAATGCTCCTTATGCTCCTCTTCATTCTTCGAGTAAACCAGAATATCATCAATGAACACTACGACGAACTTATCCAAAAACTCCATAAACACTTTGTTCATCATATTCATAAAATAGGCAGGGGCGTTAGTCAGACCAAATGACATAACGGTATACTCGTACAGCCCATACTTGGTGGTAAAAGCTGTCTTAGGAATATCCTGTTCTCGAATTTTCAACTGATGGTATCCTGATCGCAGATCGATCTTGGAAAATATCTTAGCTCCTTGCAATCGATCAAATAGATCATTGATCATCGGTAGTGGGTACTTGTTCTTGATGGTTACTTCATTCGATCCTCGATAATCAACAACCATCCTTAACGATCCATCATTTTTCTCCACTAGAAGTACTGGCGATCCCCAAGGCGAAGAGCTTGGGCGAATATAACCTTTATCCAATAACTCTTTAATCTGCTTCTTAATCTCCTCCAAATCCTTTGCGGGCATCATGTATGGTCTCTTAGATATTGGCCCTATGCCTAGCAAAAGCTCAATCAAAAACTCAATATCTCTATCCGGTGGTATGCCTGGCAACTCCTCTGGAAACACGTCAGGGAAATCCTTCACTACTGGTACTTCCTCCTGCACAACTCCTGTTATGGAATTTACCCGAGTCCTTTTCGGCACATGCCGAGATACATACTTGATCCTTCTTCCTTCTGGCGTTGTAAGCAAAATTGACTTACTGGCACATTCAATGTTCCCTTCATACTTCGATAACCAATACATGCCTAATATCACATCCAATCATTGGGATTCCAATACTATTAGGTCTGAGGGAAATACATATTTACCGATCCTTAGTGGTAACCGATCACACCATAGACTAGCCATATACTCTGCTCTAGGTGAGGTTACTAACATGGGTGACCTAAGGGCTTGGGTTGGCAGTTTATACTTATCCACAAATCCCCTTGATATGTATGAATGCGATGCAATAGTATCAAAAAGAACGAGTGCAGTAAATGACTTAACCAAAAACTTACCTATTACTGCATCTGGCTGAGCTTCAACCTCCTCCACGTTAATGTGGTTCACCTGTCCTCTGTTGAAAGGGTTCGGCTTCTTCCAAGAGCTTCCATTGCCACTTCCATTCTGGGCTTCAGGACATACATTGGCATAATGCCTGGTCTTCTGGCACTTAAAGCAAGTGACTTGGCTCAGGTCTCTCTTGGATGGGGTTGATGGGTTGGTACGGTTCTGGCCGTTGCTTCCTCCATTCCCATTACCATTCTTGGAGCCATTATGATTGTGCGAGCTACCTCCCCCATGGGTATGCTGAAAAGGCCCTCCCGGTCTAGGGGTAAAACGCGGCTTCTGCTGAGCTCCAGAATTGTACTTCCCTTGTCCATACTTCCTCTTACGGTTCTCAATTTGCTGCTGCTTCCCTTCAATCATAAGAGCATGATCTACCAACTCCTGGTAGTTGTTGAAGGTTGCTACCATCAACTGCATGCTCAACTCATCATTCAATCCTTCCAGAAACTTCTCCTCCTTAGCTGCATTCGTAGCAACGTCATGTGGGGCATAACGGGCTAGCTTACTAAAGTCATCCACATACTGGGCAACTGTTTGTCCTCCTTGGCGCAAGTTGCGGAACTCACGCTTCTTCATGGCCATAGCTCCTGCTGAAACATGGGCAGTACGGAAAGCCTGCTAAAACTGGTCCCATGTGACAGTGTCGATAGGGAAAGTGGCTGTGAAATTCTCCCACCATGATGTTGCGGGTCCGTCAAGCTGATGTGCGGTAAACTTCACCTTTTCCGCATCTGTGCATCCTGCCGTGGTCAACTCCCTTGCTGTCTTGCGGAGCTAATCATCTGCTACTATAGGCTCGATGCTACTGGAAAACACCGGCGGATTCAGCCTAAGAAAATGGGCTAAGTGATCAACAGGTGGTGGTGGTGGGTTGTTGTTGTTATTCCCCTGATTCTGATTCTGGACTAGCAACTGCATCAACGTATTCTGCTGCTGGATCAGCTGAGTGAGCTCCAGTGGGAAGGTAAATCCGGGGTCAAGTCTCGGAGGCATCTGATGGGTTTAGAAAATATGAGATTTAAGAATAGAGAGGGGTCTAAAGAGAAACCACTACCCATATGCACATGAGGCAAAAGCAAACAATTCACTTCATTCAATCAAACAAGGGCATACAATCGGTCTAACTATCGCAAAAGTGCTCGGACTACTATATTTACATGGTGGACTACTATTACTGATGGGGTGGTCTACTAGAAATATTCTTCGGTTGCAGACTCCATGATATCTGCTCCAGCTTCATCAACAAAGTCATCATCGCTATCATCTGGATCCGAGTCAGTGTCGTCGATGATGATGTAGTCTTCCGGGCGAATCTCCTTGGGTTCTTCGTCTTCTTCTACTGGTGTAGGGCCTCCCATAAATATTTCGATCTTCATTGTTAGGTCAGCATTCTTATACACTAGTACTTCGATTTCCTCCTCATAATCTTCGAGTGTAGCCTTGAGTTCTTCCTCCAGTTCTGTGATTCTTGTCCTCATCTTCTTCAGATCTATCATGTCCGCGCACATCTGGTTCTCCTGACGTCGAATGTGCTGGTTTAACTCCTGGATAAAAGCTGCGATTGATCTATCCTTCTTGGTGCTAATCATCTCCTAATGCTCATCTCGGCGCCCACAAATCTGGTAGATTGTATCCTTAAGATCATTGCGGTAAACTTCTCCAATACGTCCCATGGTGATGTGGGATACCATGCTCTTTCCTAGACTCCAGGTTGGTGCATCAAAGGAAAACTCTATGGGCTCAGTGACTGGCATGAGCGTCCTTCCTGGTACTTGAACTTGAATCATCCAACGCTCCTCTTCAGGTAAAGTGGCGTTGTAGGTTCTAGTGAAGCTTGGTACTTCGATGTTCATATATCTAGTGACTTCCTTCAAGTGACGTCCAAAGGGTATATCTTCATCCGGTTGTGTAAACTTGTTCCTTGCATCCGCCATCCTAAAAGAGTAGAAAAGATGAGGATTCAGAATGAGAAGAGTGAGTAGTGATCTAGGGCTTTAGCTTAGTGGTGGTGTCCTATAGTCAGCGTGTGCTCTGATACCATCTTGTAGCGACCAGACCTCAAATTGTCCAATCTCTGTGCTCCAGTGTCATCCCTGGATCAGAAATGCTGACACCGCATAGTACTTGAAGGATTTATAGCAGAATAGAAATCACACACTTATTATAACGAGTGTCTCAAAAGAGAACTTATTTCAATTAATATGGCTTAAGGCCATCTAATAACGATAACAACGGAAGGCTTGGAAGATAAGTGAGTCCATCAACTCCAACGGCATCACTG
Source organism: Triticum urartu (assembly GCF_003073215.2). Classification (NCBI taxonomy): domain Eukaryota; kingdom Viridiplantae; phylum Streptophyta; class Magnoliopsida; order Poales; family Poaceae; genus Triticum; species Triticum urartu. The sequence goes on from NC_053023.1 coordinate 342,564,880, forward strand.
AGTATAGAACCACGACCTAAAAGGCTCCTTACTTGTCATCTGAAAAGTCTGCAACATGAACGTTGCAGCCCGAAACAGGTCAGCACATGGAATATGCTGGCAAAGTAACACATAGAGAGCAATGAAAGAATAAGGCTATACTACATGCATATTTAGCTGGTGGAAAGCTCTATGGTTACAGTTTTGCGTAAAGCCAATTTTTCCCTACTACAAAGGAATAAATTTTATTTAACTATCATGGTAGTTGTTAAACATTGAGAGTGTATACACCCTCTCAATCCCAATTAAGCATCAACATTAAAACCCAACAAAATTAATTAGAGTAACATGATGAGATTCACATGATAATCCAAGTACTAGATACTCAAATTGTCCATAACCGGGGACACAGCTAACAATGATTAGTTTATACACTCTGCAGAGGTTTGCGCACTTTTCCACACAAGACTCGATCTCCTCCGTGGGGATTCTCGCACTACATGGTGTTTGAGAAACGGATGACCGAGTCATAGTCTTTCAGAAGTGCTTGCACTTTACGAACGGGTAGACCGTACCAACCTACATCTGCTAGTCTACCACTGTAAGAGTTCGCACGAGTTAGTCAACTATGCTAGAGCCCATAGTAGCTTGTGGCTGCACACGGAAGTTTCTAGTATGAATAATCTCATGATCCCTTTGAGCCTGGGTGGCGGTCCAAAAGAAAAACAGGCAACCGCTGGAATACCCAGGTGCCTCAATCCACCCAGATGTGTGTTTAAGTTGCCACCTTAGATAAACCATTAATTTAACAATCTCACATCTATCATGGATACACTCACCCAATCCATGTCTACTAGCATAGCATGGCAATAAGCAAACATAGAAATAACTCCCAAAGGTTTGATAATAAAACAGGTAATAGGTACTACCTCATCTACTTCCCAAAACCCACAATTTAATTAGATCCTAATCATGCATTGTTTGAGGATTGATCTAATGCAATAAAAACTGGGTAGTAGGAGGTATGATCAAAGTGTTACTTGCCTTGCTGATGATCCGCAAAACCTAGCGATTCGAAGTAGCAAGCGGCGCACTCCGGGTACTCTATCGCAAACAAACAAGCATACAATAAGTACTCATCTAATGCATGGGTAAAACTCAAATAAAAGATCTAACCAGAAAGTTCAACTTAAGAACTCCGGTTTGCAAAAAGAATCAAACCAAACGAAGCAACGAAAAACAAGCAACAAAAGAAACAAGCCGCATTTACTAATCTGGATCTAGGTCAAATTTGGATATGAGAAAGTCGTTGAGGGTTGTGGAGCATATTGATAACCCACAAGTATAGGGTATCGCAACAATTTTCGAGGGTAGAGTATTCAACCCAAATTTATTGATTCGACACAAGGGGAGCCAAAGAATATTCTCAAGTATTAGCCGCTGAGTTGTCAATTCAACCACACCTGGAAACTTAGTATCTGCAGCAAAGTGTTTAGTAGCAAAGTAATATGATAGTAGTGGTAACGGTAGCAAAAGGTAACAATAGTAAAAGTAATGTTTTCGGTATTTTGTAGTGATGATAGCAATAGCAACGGAAAAGTAAATAAGCGAAGAACAATATATGGAAAGCTCGTAGGCAATGGAGCAGTGATGGAGAATTATGTTGGATGTGGTTCGTCATGTAACAATCATAACCTAGGGTGACACAGAACTAGCTCCAGTTCATTGATGTAATGTAGGCATGTATTCTGAATATAGTCATACGTGCTTATGGAAAAGAACTTGCATGACATCTTTTGTCCTACCCTCCCGTGGCAGTGGGGTCCTTGCGGAAACTAAGGGATATTAAGGCCTCCTTTTAATATAGTACCAGAACAAAGCATTAACACATAGTGAATACATGAACTCCTCAAACTACAGTCATCACCAGTAAGTATCCCGATTATTGTCACTTCGGGGTTAGCGGATCATAACACATAATAGGTGACTATAGACTTGCAAGATAGGATCCAAAACTCTCATATATTGATGAAAACATAATAGGTTCAGATCTGAAATCATGGCACTCGGGCCTGATACGTCTCCAACGTATCTATAATTTTTGATTGCTCCATGCTATATTATCTACTATTTTGGGCAATATTGGGCTTTATTTTCCACTTTTATATTATTTTTGGGACTAACCTATTAACCGGAGGCCCAGCCCAGATTTGCTATTTTATGCCTATTTCAGTGTTTTGAAGAAAAGGAATATCAGACGGAGTCGAAACGGAATGAAATCAACTGGAGAAGTTAGTTTTGGAAGGAAACACACCTGATGAACTTGGACCCCACGTCAGGAGAGACACGAGGTGCTCACGAGGGTGGGGGGCGCCCCCCTAGGGCACGCCCCCCGTCTCGTGGGACCCTTGTGGCTCCTCCGACGTCCTCCCTGCACCCATATATACCCACGTGACCTAAAACTTCCAGAACGCAACATAGATAGGGAGTTCCGCCGCCAAAAGCCTCCGTAGCCACCGAAAACCAATCTAGACCCGTTCCGGCACCCTGCCGGAGGGGGCAATCCTTCTCCGGTGGCCATCTTCATCATCCCGGTGCTCTCCATGATGAGGAGGGAGTAGTTCTCCCTCGGGGCTGAGGGTATGTACCAGTAGCTATGTGTTTGATCTCTCTCTCTCTCGTGTTCTTGATTTGGCACGATCTTGATGTATCGCGAGCTTTGCTATTATAGTTGGATCTTATGTTTCTCCTCCCCCTCTTCTCTCTTGTAATGAATCGAGTTTCCCCTTTGAAGTAATCTTATCGGATTGAGTCTTTAAAGACTTGAGAACACTTGATGTATGTCTTGCCGTGGATATCTGTGGTGACAATGGGACATCACGTGATTCACTTGATGTATGTTTTGGTGATCAACTTGCGGGTTCCGCCCATGAACCTATGCATAGGGGTTGGCACACGTTTTTGTCGTGATTCTCCGATAGGAACTTTGGGGCACTCTTTGAGGTTCTATGTGTTGGTTGAATAGATGAATCTGAGATTGTGTGATGCATATCGTATAATCATACCCACGGATACTTGAGGTGACATTGGAGTATCTAGGTGACATTAGGGTTTTGGTTGATTTGTGTCTTAAGGTGTTATTCTAGTACGAACTCTAGGGCTGTTTGTGACACTTATAGGAATAGCCCAATGGATTGATTGGAAAGAATAACTTTGAGGTGGTTTCGTACCCTACCATAATCTCTTTGTTCGTTCTCCGCTATTAGTGACTTTGGAGTGACTCTTTGTTGCATGTTGAGGGATAGTTATGTGATCCAATTATGTTAGTATTGTTGAGGGAACTTACACTAGCGAAAGTATGAACCCTAGGCCTTGTTTCCCACATTGCAATACCGTTTACGCTCACTTTTATCACTTGCTACCTTGCTGTTTTTATTATTTCAGATTACAAAAACTATTATCTACTATCCATATTGCACTTGTATCACCATCTCTTCGCCGAACTAGTGCACCTATACAATTTACCATTGTATTGGGTGTGTTGGGGACACAAGAGACTCTTTGTTATTTGGTTGCAGGGTTGCTTGAGAGAGACCATCTTCATCCTACGCCTCCTACGGATTGATAAACCTTAGGTCATCCACTTGAGGGAAATTTGCTACTGTCCTACAAACCTCTGCACTTGGAGGCCCAACAACGTCTACAAGAAGAAGGTTGTGTAGTAGACATCAGGGCCCTAGTGACACGCATTAAGCATAGCGAAGTCATAGAAACATCAATCTCAGAACATAGTGGATACTTGGGATCAAACCCTAACAAAACTAACTCGATTACATGATAGATCCCATCCAACCCATCACCGTCCAGCAAGCCTACAATGGAATTACTCACGCACGTCGGTGAGCATCATGAAATTGGTGATGGAGGATGTTTGATGATGACAATGGCGACGGATTCCCCTCTCCGGAGCCTCGAACGGACTCCAGATCAGCCCTCCCGAGAGGTTTTAGGGCTTGGCAGCGGCTCCGTATCGTAAAACGCAATGAATTCTTCTCCCTGATTTTTTCTCCCCGAAACGCAATATATAGACTTGGAGTTGGAGTCGGAGGAGCTCCAGGGGGCCCACAAGGTAGGGGGCGCGCCCTAGGGGGGCAGGCGCGCCCCCCACCCTCGTGGACAGGTTGTGGGCCCCCTAGCCTTCATCTTTTGCAGGTATTTTTTATATTTTCCAAAAAGTTACTCCGTGAACTTTCAGGTCATTCTGAGAACTTTTGTTTCTGCACATAAATAACACCATGGTAATTCTGCTGAAAACAGTGTCAGTCCGGGTTAGTTTCATTCAAATCATGCTAGTTAGAGTCCAAAACAAGGGGAAAAGTGTTTGGAAAAGTAGAAACGACGGAGACGTATCAGTAGCAAAGGACAAGCCTGGACAAACTCTTATATGATGTAAAGCGCTCCCGAGGACACATGGGAATTATCGTCAAGCTAGTTTTCATCACGATCATATGATTCGCGTTCGGTACTTTGATAATCTGATATGTGGGTGGACCGGTGCTTGGGTACTGTCCTTACTTGGACAAGCATCCCACTTATGATTAAGTCCTATTGCAAGCATCCGCAACTACAACAAAAGTATTAAGGTAAACCTAACCATACCATGAAACATATGGATCCAAATCAGCCCCTTATGAAGCAACGCATAAACTAGGGTTTAAGCTTCTGTCACTCTAGCAACCCATCATCTACTTATTACTTCCCAATGCCTCCCTCTAGGCCCAAACAATGCTGAAGTGTCATGTAGTCGACGTTCACATGATACCACTAGAGGGATGACAACATACATCTCATCAAAATATCGAACGAATACCAAATTCACAGGACTACTAATAGCAGGTCTTCTCCCATGTCCTCTGGAACAAATGTAACTACTCATAAAGCATATTCATGTTCATAATCAGAGGGGTATTAATATGCATAATGGATCTGAACATATGATATTCCACCAAGTAAACCAACTATCATCAACTACAAGGAGTAATCAACAGTACTAGCAACCCACAGGTACCAATATGAGGTTTGGATACAAAGATTGGATACAAGAGATGAACTAGGGTTTGAGATGAGATGGTGCTGGTGAAGATGTTGATGGATATTGACCCCCTCCCGATAAGAGGATCGTTGGTGATGACGATGGTGATGATTTCCCCCTCCCGGAGGGAAGTTTCCCTGGCAGAACAGCAACACCAGAGCCCTAGATTGGTTCCGCCAAGGTTCCGCCTCGTGGCGGCGAAGTCTCGTCCCAAAAGCTTGCTTATGATTTTTTCCTCAACGAAAGACTCCATATAGCAGAAGATGGGCATCGGAGGGCCACCAGGGGGCCCACAAGGCAGGGGCGCGCCCAGGGGGTAGGGTGCCCCCCACCCTCGTGGCCAGGGTGTGGCCCCCCTCTGGTACTTCTTGCGCTCAGTATTTTTAATATATTCTGAAAAGTGCTCCCGTGGAGTTTCAGGACTTTTGGAGATATGCAGAATAGGTCTCCAATATTTGCTCCTTTTCCAGCCAGAATCCCAGCTGTCGGCATTCTCCCTCTTCATGTAAACCTTGTAAAATAAGAGAGAATAGACATAAGTATTGTGACATAATGTGTAATAACAACCCATAATGCAATAAATATCGATATAAAAGCATGATGCAAAATGGACGTATCAACATATCAGAATTAATAGCATGTGGTGGTGTTGCAAGTTTACTTAAAATAGAAGGTGAATCAAGTGCAGAGCTAGATGGCAGTTCCTTACCTCCCCTCGTCTTAGAGCGAAATATCTTAGTCTTGGTACCCTTTAGATTCTTCATAGTGATAAATTGATAATAATCCCAAGTGACTCAACAAATACACCTATGCTCCCCGACAACGGCGCCAAAAAAAGGTCTTGATAACCCACAAGTATAGGGGATCGCAACAGTTTTCGAGGGTAGAGTATTCAACCCAAAATCATTGATTCAACACAAGGGGAGCCAAAGAATATTTGCAAGTATTAGCAGCTGAGTTGTCAATTCAACCACACTTGGAGATTAATTATCTTCCACAAAGTGATTAGTAGCAAAGTAATATGATAGTTTTGACAGTAGTAGCAATAGCAATAGTAACAGTAACAGTGATAGCAATGATTTTGTAGCAAGTGTAACGGTAATAGCAGGAGTAGTGACTTACCAAGAACAATATAAGAGAAATTAGTAGGCATTGGATCAGTGAATTCGTTGGATGATATTCATCATATAACAGTCATAACCTAGGGTGATACGGCACTAGCTCCAGTTCATAAATATAATGTAGCCATGTATTTCGTAAATTGTCATACGTGCTTATGGAAAGAACTTGCATGACATCTTTTGTCCTACCCTCCCGTGACAGCGGGGTCCATATGGAAACTAAGGGATATTAAGGCATCCTTTTAATAGAGAACCGGAACAAAGCATTAATATAGAGTGAATACATGAACTCCTGAAACTACGGTCATCACCAGAAAGTATCCCGACTACTATCACTCCGGGGTTTACGGATCGTAACATGTAATAGGTGACTATAACTTGCAAGATCATATCTAGAACATAGGTATAATGGTGATAACATAAACAGTTCAGATCTGAAATCATGGCACCCGGGCCCAAAGTGACAAGCATTAAGCATGGCAAAGTCATAGCAACATCAATCTCAGAACATAATGGATACTAGGGATCAAGCCCTAACAAAACTAACTCGATTACATGATTAATCTCATCCAACTCCTCACCGTCCAGCGGGCCTATGAAGGAATTACTCACTCCCAGTGGGGAGCATCATGGAATTGGCGATGGAGAAGGGTTGGTGATGACGAAGATCGAAGATCCCCCTCTCCGGCACCCCAAACGGACTCCAAATCTGGCCTCCCGATGAAGAACAGGAGGCGGCGGCAGCTCCGTCTCGTGAAACGCAATAATTCTTTCTCCCTGGTTTTTTTCTTCGAAAATAGGATTATATAGAGTAGGAATCAGGGTCTGCAGGGCCACTGGGTGGGCACAACCCACCTGGGTGCGTAAGGAGGGGGCGTGCCCTGGTGGTTTGTGCTCACCCAGGGGGCCCCCTCCGGTGGTTCTTGGTCCAGTATTTTTCTTTTATTCCATAAAAATCTCCAAAAAGTTTCGTGCCATTCCAAGAACTTCTATTGCTGCACAAAAACAACACCATGGTAGTTCTGCTGAAAATAGCGTCAGACCGGGTTAGTTTCATTCAAATCATGCAAATTAGAGTCCAAAACAAGAGGAAAAGCATTAGGAAAAGTAGATACGGCGGAGACGTATCAACTCCCCCAAGCTTAAACCTTTGCTTGTCCTCGAGCAATTCAGTTGATAAACTGAAAGTGAAAAAGAAAAACTTTTACGAACTCTTTTGCTCTTGTTTACATAAATAAGCTTAAGCAGCACCTAGGTTTTCAGTAAAGATCATGACTAACCATGTCGACTATAACTCTTCAAAATTATATTAACTCATATCAATGGCATAATCAACTAGCGAGCAATAATAAGATATCTCAAATGACAACACTTTTTCAAAACAACCATGATATAATATGACAATAGTGGTATCTCACTAGCCCTCTCTGAGACCGCAAAACATAAATGCAGAGCACCTCCAAAGTTCAAGCAGCGCCTAACATTGTAATTCATGGTAGAAAAGATCCATTCATGACGCACCCAACATTAGCTATACACAATGCATGAGGATGACAATAGTGCTCTCAGATCTGGCGCTTATTTGAGAAGGTGATGACACAACATAAAAGTAAATAGAGAGTCCCTTCGCAGAGGGAAGCAGTGATTTGCAGCGATGCCAGAACTCAAATTTTAAAATAGAGGTAAATGAAATTTTTAGAAATGCACCATTCTTGTTTAATTCGCGACCATTAGTCATCGGTATCTTCCATGCTAAACACATTAGTGGCAATTCCCAAGCGATTAAAAGTAAAGGTTTACTCCCCTCCACCAACAAGCACACTCCATAGCTGATCTGAATCCATGGGTACCGTCCATACCAACATCAGTCTTGGGGAAGTTTTGTTTAATCATTTGCAATTTGATTTCGGGACTAAGAATCCCTATTACCGCCCCTCTCGTGCAAGGACGAGTGAATAAACACTCATCATGAGAATAACCTACTTAGCATGGAAGATATTGACTACCTCTTGTCACTCTATGAACAATCTAGGCACAAAAAGGATATTTATTTGAAGTTTTTAGAGGTGGCACATGCAAATTTACTTAGAACGGCAGGGTAATACCGCATATAGGTAGGTATGGTGGACTCATCTAGAATAACTTGGGTTTCAGGATTTTGATGCACAAGCAGTAATCCCGCTTAGTACAGGTGAAGGCTAGCAAATAGATTGAGAAGCGGCCAGCTAGCGAGTGAAAACGGTCATGAACATGCATGATGCATAAGTAACATTGCATACTAGCATGAGTAGGATATGAACATAAATATTAGAGAGGCTATGTTGGTTTTGATTCAACTACATGCATGCACATGTGCCAAGTCAAGCCACTCGAACATTCGGAGGAGGATACCATATCATCATACTACATCACAATCATTTTAACGCAATGTTGACATCCAAGATAAATAATTATCCACTCCTAGCTACCTAAGCATGGCATCAGAAACTATAATCTCTAATTGTCATTGCAAACATGTTTGATCATAATAGGTTGAATCATGGATACTAGGTTAAACATATTTACAAAAACAGAACAAGTTGAGTTCATACCCATTTCTCTCTGCCACAGCTAGTTCATCAAATATCATCATGATTGCCTTCCACTTGCATGACCGAATGATATGAAAGAAATAATAATAATGCAAGAGTGCCCTGGACTAAGCTGGAATCTATAAATAATTTTATTCAAAAGGAGAAGACAAGGTAATCTGGGTTCTTCGCTAGATTAACAATAATATGTGTGGGAGCCACTCAACATTTTCATCGTGGTCTTCTCCTTGGTATGACTTAATAAAAAGAAAAATAATTTCAGAGAAACACACTAGAATATTTTTGGAGTTTTTCTTTTAGTTTTTCTTGAAGGAAGCAAATTAATGAAAGAAAAACAAAAACAAAGAAAACGAGAAAAACTATTTACACAGGACAGCTCCCAACAAGCAAAAGAGGAATCGAGAAATCTTTTTGGGTTTTCTTTTTAATACTACAACTAACTACACTAGAAAGAAAATCGAAAATAAGTAGGAAACATTTCTGGGTTTTCTCAAAGTTTTTCAAACACACAAGAAGAAAGCGAGAAAAATAAATCCAGCATGGATAGTACAATGAAAAATTGTGTACACTGACAACTCCAATGAAATGTGTAATCATGAATGTAATGTCGGTGGAAATACAGACTCCCCCAACCTTAGGCTTTTGGCCTAGCTTGGTAATCACCACTCGAAGAAGCCGTCAGGTCCCACGTTGAAGTGCTCGTGAGCGGGCACCTGAGCATCCCACACCTATGGTTCCTCCTCCGCTGCTGCCTGGCCGTTCCAGCAGGCGATGATATCATTTGGCATGATCCTGTATCCATCCATGGCAATAGAATCAAACAAAGCAGGTGCAGGCAACAGAATAATATCACGGGTATTTTTGCTAAAAACCGGGTTGTGTAGCGATGATGTGCCATAGCCTGGCGACCTAAGTAAACCTTGGGCAAGCGATAATCATGATGGCGTATCTGAATGTTAAAATGACTCACTAAACGAGTCGCATAAATACAGCCATGAATTTTACCCTTGGATCTGTTAAGGTGTAGGCGGTGTGCAATGATAGCTACTAAGCTAAAAGTGTTATCGTCGTATAGTGCATGGTGTAAGACAGGGAAATCGGGGGCACTGTGTAGCGACCCGATCCCAATGGACCATAGTCTCTGTGCTTAAATGTCATCCCTGGGTCGGTATTGCTGACACACATAGTACTTGAGGATTTATAACAGAGTTCAATCACACACTTATTACATCGAGTGTCTCAAAAAGAGTACTTATTACAATAATATGGCTGAAGGCCATCTAAATAACTTGCGGAAGCATCAAAGATAATTGAGTCCATCTAAATAACTTGCAAAACTGAGTGCACGACAACGACCTATCGCACCTTACTCTTCGTCTGAAAATTCTGCAACATGACACGTTGCAGCCGTGTAGGTCAGCACATGGAATATGCTGGCAAGATCACACTATAGAGAATAATGATGCAATAAGGCTAACACTACATGCATATTTGGCTGCTGGAGGATCTAAGTTTAACATTTGCATAAAGCTAATTTTTCCCTACAACAAAGGAATAGATTTTATTTACCTACCAAGTTTATATCATTATTGAGAAGGTTCCTCCAACTTAGTCCCAAAATAATATTAATAACCCAACAAATTCATTATATATAAAGTGACGAGATCCATCAATAATTCAAATACCAGATACTCAAGATGTCCGTAACCGGGAACACGGCTAACCATGATTAGTTTATACACTCTGTAGAGGTTTGCGCACTTTTCCCCACAAGACTCGACCACATCCATGATCAGATGATCGAGACATAGTATTTCTGAAGCATTAACTCTTTACTCTCGGTAGACAGTGCCATCCTACTTTCCCCTACATCTGCTAGCCTACCACTGAAAGAGGTCACACAACTTACTCAACTATGCCAGAGCCCATGGCTTGTGTCTGCACACGCAAGTTTCTAGCATGAATAATCATATGATCCCATTAAGCCTGGGTGGCATTCCATAGGATGATCACACGGGTACTTCGGGATATCCTAGGACAACACTGGATTGCTCCAGGTGCCCGCAACCAATCCACCCAGATGTGCATTAAGGTAGCCACCTTAAGTTTGCCTTAGTTAAAAATCTCTCACAACTTGCATGAATCTCACATACCAATCCCGTCTACGAGCATGGCTAAGCAATGTGGAACAAACGTATAATCCCAGGGTTGATAAAAGGATAATAGGTTCCTACCTCATCAACTACTTAAGCATAACCACATGTTCACAATTCTACTCATTCAAGGTTTGAGGGTTGAAACTAATGCATAAAACCCGGGTAATAAAGGGATATGATCAAAGTGTAACTTGCCTTGCTGACGATCGGAAAACCCTAGAGATTGGTAGTAGCAAGCTTCGCACTCCGGGTACACTATCGTAAACAAACAATAGCATACATAAGCACTCCAGCATAAGATGCAGAGGTAAAACCAAATAAAAATATCTAAACAGAAAGTTCAAATGAAGAGCTTTGATTTGCAAAAAGAATCAATCGAATCAGAGATACGAAACTCAAATTATGATC